>NC_136140.1:10444315-10458083 GCF_965212315.1 Lampetra planeri
TCGGGGAGATCGTGCAGGACTACGACTCCGACAAGATGTTTCCCGCGCTCGGATTCGGGGCCAAGCTGCCGCCAGATGGACACGTGTCCCACGAGTTTGCGTTGGTGCGGACCATGACACGGAATTAGGGTCGACTGTTTATGCTCACGACAACACACGGCGAATCACGTTCGTGAAACAGTCGATTGCTTACGACTTTTGCACCTGCGATTAGCACGGTTGGCTACGTACGGCGCAAGCGAAGTTCAACATACGTACTTACATATCAGTGGAGCACGCCTGCGATCCAGCGCTGGATAGTGGATCACCGCACACAGATGTTGCGAAACTCTCTTCCCGTGGGTGCCACGGAGGTGCAATACTCTGGCATGCCAAGAGAAGGCGGCAGAGCAAGCGGATCATCTGTATGGGAACAGAGTGTTGCTCCCTCGTGTTTGTGAGTTTTCTCCGGGTACTCCGTTTTCCTCCCACGTGTATAATAAGCACAGTGCATCATTAATTGGCTGAAAACATCTTGAAATAAATCCCAATGTGGCGGCAGGGCTCTCCTGAAAGAGAGTCATAGGACTCAGCGTGGCTGTCCTGGATAAACAAATGAGTTATTATTATCACCATTCATTTTACAGAGTTAAAGGTGTATTTATATATGACTATATAAGCACTGCATGAGAGTGGAAAGCGCTCATGGTAGCCAAGCACTATAGATGGGGTTCAGCAAAGATGGTCATGTTTGGTGGGACACTTGTGCGGGATAGGGTAGGGCCGATTGCCGGGACAGACATTGGAGTGGTCTCCACGAGACCGCCGATGAGGGGGATGAGAAAACATCAGGCCAAATGGTGGCAGAGACTGTCAGGGCAGATCTTAGAGGTCGCTACGTGTATCCTGTGCAGCAGCTGCGGGATCTGGCATAGGGGGTAGAACGTCTTGGAAGTGAAGAGGAGGAGGAGGGGGTGGGATGTGGTAGGGGTAGCATCAATTGCTTTCGCTATAAACACATTTTTTTTTATCTTGTCTTCAAAAGGATGTTGGCCTAGTGGTCAAGTCCAGCGAAGGGTTGGCAACCAAAACACAGGGAACGAACCTCAGAGGTGTCGTCCGCCGAGGAGATGGAGCGACGAAACCGGCTCGTGCGATGTGTGTGTGAACGTCTCTCCCCCTCCACGTGTGCGTCGCGTACAGAACGGAAATCCGCAAAACCCGTACTGCAGCGGGATCGAGGGGGTGCTGGAGGCCTACTACCAGAGTCTGCGCTCCGTGCAGCTTTACGGCCCCACCAACTTCGCGCCCGTCATCACGCACGTCGCCAGGTCCGTGCCGGGGATTACGATTGTTATTATCATTCCGCCCGTTCACCCAGGAGAGCCTCGCTGAGCCGCAACGGTGTTTTTTTCAGGAGGGTCCTGATATGTTTTCACAGTAGGGGGCAATGTTGCTGCTGTGTAATCCCAATTCAGTAATTTTCAGGTTATATTTCAGCACTGGGATTTTGGGCCAATGCCAGTTACATTGTAAAGAGGAAGGTCACGAGTTTGTACTTGAACAGGTGCAGAAGGTTTATGGGTCTCTGTGCCTGTCTATTAGTCTGCCTGTGCGTGTGTGAGTGTATGGGTTGATTCACCTCCACGTACTCTCTGCTCCAGCAACCGAGGCATTCTGTTGAATCCCTCAGTCAGCCGTCGCTCGGTACGACGTCACTCATCCTCCTCTACTGCCCTCAATTTCTGGAACTCCCCCCAATCCATCCGTGGCATTGACTCCCTCTACGCCTCCTGAAGTATAAACCTGGGCCTTCCTTTTTCCTCCGCATATTGCACCCTTCTCTATCAAAATTAACATGCCCACCGGTTCGGGACAGCTTCCTGAGATGCGGTTCTTGCTGCCCTGGTGACCCATTGTTCTTTATCCCCATGGTGAGCCCCTCCGTGACCCCCCCCCCTGTTTTTACACGTCACTGTCATGTCCAGCTCCCTCTGATCTCGGTACCCGTGCCATGCACACGTGCCACGTGCATGCCGCCCTGCAGGTATGCCGCGTCGGTGTCGGACGGCTCCCAGTACTTTGTGCTGCTCATCATCACGGATGGCGTCATCTCGGACATGGCACAGACCAAGGAGGCCATCGTGCACGTGAGTGAACGTGCCGCAAACACCGACGCACGTGCGGCCAGGGGGGGCGGCGCGCACCCGGCCCTAAATAAATTTGCCCCCCGCGCCTAAACGATGCCGCGTGGGCGCCATGATCGCTGAATCCGTCCCTCGCTGTGTGCCGCCCTCGTTTTTCCGCGTTCGCAGGCGGCGAGTCTGCCCATGTCCATCATCATCGTCGGGGTGGGACCGGCAGAGTTCGACGGTGAGAGCGCCGACTTTTCCATGAAATGCCCGCCTGAGCAGACAACACGACCCCAGAACACCAGGGAGCTCTTGAGATGAGATGAGAGCCGACGCTCCTCGACCCTTTTGGCCGTCGCGCCAAGGTGGCCGGCGCCGCCTCACGAATAGGTTGAGCCACCAGCTTGAGTCGGTTCCAACGACTCGGCTCCACAGGCAGGACCCACCCCCTCCACGCCTCCCCCGTTGTGACGTCGCTGGCTCTTATCTTGCAGCTAAGCCTAGGCTGAGTGTCCTGGGCTGTCTTGCGCGAGTTTGATTGACGCTTAATGAAGGAGATAATTCTTAAAAGTTATATCGTTGTACTTGTTATTAAAGCAAAGTTTTTGTCGAGGTGGCCGGGTGGCTCAGGAGTCGAGAGTGCTGAGTTGGCACTGCCGAGATCCTGACATCGAAGCTGTGGTCTCGAGTGTAGCCAGTTGATGTTTACAGCCCGGTCACCAATGACTACACTAACAAACCCATCACATTCAATTAGAATTTTAACTTCATTTGGCTAAATACCAGTTCAGCTCTGAGAATTACAAGTATAGCGCAGGCTTCCACGTAATGTAGTGGGACATGTGGGAAAGAATGCGGATAAAACAAAAAAAATCACGTGACATCAGTGGCGGGTTATAACAGAGCAGGTCCTGGGCCTCCTTTAAGTCAATCATGTACTTAAATGAGTACATGGTTGCGGTGCGTAAACATTCGCTCTGGGGAGATGAAGATGGCCGAACGCGGTTCAGGCCACACCATCTTCCTGGGCACCATTCTGTCATTAATAGGCGCTCGCTAATTAGGACTACCCATGCAACGTGCCAGTCGCTTTGGCCCGGACGCCACTGAAAAGAGTGCATCTTAGCTCAATGGGCCTTACCTGAATTTGACTGACTGACTTGCCCCAACAATCTATGTAAGCTATGTGGGGGGGCAGCGGTGGAGAGATCTAAATCTTTGTGTGTGCATCTGGCAGCCATGGAAGAGCTGGATGGAGACCAGGTGCGAGTGTCGTCACGGGGCCAGGAGGCTGAGAGGGATATTGTCCAGGTAACGCTCGCTCCCTCTCGCTCCCTCTCGCTCCCTCTCGTTCCCTCTCGCTCCCTCTCGTTCCCTCTCGCTCCCTCTCGCTCCCTCTTGCTCCCTCTCGTTCCCTCTCGCTCCCTCTCGTTCCCTCTCGCTCCCTCTCGTTCCCTCTCGCTCCCTCTCGCTCCCTCTCGCTCCCTCTTGCACTACAAGGCTCAGATCATGGCAGAGGTCTGAGCGGATTTGCCATGCCCGGGGTGGAGCTTCCAGTTCCTACCTCGCTTTGCTGGATAGGGGCCGTCCATAAATGACGTCACTCACCTAGGGGGGGGGTCAGACATTTGTGACGATGTGTGACGAGGGGGGGGGGGGATTTGAGAAATGTGACGTCACATCAAAATGCGCAACTTTAAATAAATATAGACAACACGTTCTACTTAATTAAATAGACTTTTTAATAAATGTTTTATCCTACATCAGAGTGCAGCGCCACATTAAATATGCACTACAATGACAATAGTTTAAAGCGATTTGAAGCATATTTTTACGTGAGGGGAGCAGAGCTTTGTGACGTCATATTTGAGAGGGGGTCTGACTTTTTGTGACGCCGTGTGACGAAGGGGGGGGGGGGTCAAAAATCGTCCAAAATTGCGTGGCGTCATTTATGGATGGCCCCATATGATCCATACACAATAAGAATCAGAATCTGCGTTTCGACTGGGTGAATCCGATGAGCTATGAAGCTCTTTTTCACATGTGTCCAGTAGGGGCGCCAAGGTGGCGACGAGATGTCATCTCCCTCGCCTGGTTTGGAGGAGGTCGTGGGTTAAATTCCGACCCTGATGATGTCGGTATATTAGGAGTTTGCATGTTCTTCCCGTGGTCGCTTGGATTGTTCTCCAAATCCTCCAGTTTTTCCCTTCACATGTAGAAACACGCGTTGAGATTAAATAAATGTCCACCTAATAAGCCACCTCGCTGAGCTATAATTTGTGGCCAAGTTGTTTCCGAAAAAGATCTATGTAGCTCAGTGAGCCTTACCTGGTTAATAAAATAGTTTACTTGTAGGTGCGGGTCAGCAAGTTACAACAACAAACATTACAAACAACAATTGCAGTGCAAAATAGAGAAACAGTTACACGTACATACATCCCCTTTGTGAATCAACTGCTGGATGAGTACCGTTCCACACCGTGCGGGTCATGGGAGTTGTTTGACCAAACTTCGCCACGCTGAGCAGTGTGGGTTTGATGAAGGTGGACGCATAGAGAGTATGGCACAACATTGGATTCGTCTGCGCTGTAAAGCGATGTCCCGCTCAAATGAGCGGAGAGATGGTGCTCCTATTACGTTTCTAGACCGGAGCCATCAGTGGAAATTACACATTCCTGTAGCGGGGGCGAGATGATCCATAGCATAACCTCTGTTCACTTCCCCACAAAGTGGTACTGATTCTATCGACCGAGCAGTGAGCAATGATGGGCTTGACAACTCCGACTGGGACTTGGACCCCACTACCCTCCCTCACTTCCTAACCCCCTCCTTCCCCCTCCCCCCTGTCCCTCCTCGCCCCCCATCCCTGCGTCCCCCTCCCACCCCCCTCCCTCAGTTTGTTCCATTCCGGGACTACGTGGACCGGGGAGGCAGCCAGGTGCTGAGCATGGAGCGCCTGGCGCGGGACGTCCTGGCCGAGGTGCCGGAGCAGTTCCTCTCCTTCATGAGGTCCCGCCGGGTCCCACCGCGCCCCGCGCCCCCCCCTTACACGGCAGCGGGGGGCCAGGGGGGGCCGGGGGGCCCCGGCGGTCAGGTCGATGGCTCGTTGGGGGCAAACGCATAGCCGGCGTGGCACCGCACGCCCGGGGGCATCGCTGGTCGTTATAACCGTCACCGTCTCTTATTCATCAGCCGTGTTGTATCCGCTGCCGGGTGAAGGCCTCCCCCCGCCAGCCCCTGCCGCCCCCATCCACCTAAACCTCGCTGGTGCCTTCTCACACGGTCCAGCGATGCCACGATCCATCTCGCTCGCTCGCGCGCACGAGCCGCCCTCATCGCTTCATCTCAACGGCGACGGCCCCCGCGGCTCGCGCAGCTCTCGTACGACGGGGTAATATATTTCAGGATCAGAATATTTATTTACACTGGAGGAATCCGATGAGCTATGAAGCTCGTTTTCACGGATGATCTGTTTCCTGTGCAGAGCGATTCCACGACATGTGTTGTCACGTCGGTCACAGAGGAAGCAATCATCGCGATCGTAATGTTGTGGAATTATAAATAACGGTTGTAGACATGTATTTTTAGTGATCGTAAAAAAAAACGTTAAGTATGTTGACGATATAACAATCGGTGGACTGGCTTGTGCTATAACGGAGCACGCTGACGGAGCACCCTGGAGGAATCACCCCTCCGCCAGCAAATCAGCCTTCCACACCGACGACTCACAGCTGCGTTCTGTTTAACCAGGGCAGCTTCTACACTATGAGATCTCTTTTACCAGTGGCAAAATATAGTAGTAGGTTTTTACCCCTTTAAACTGGTACAAAACTGACACCTTTATTGCAAACATGATGCCTTGAATAAAGGTGTCAGTTTTGTACCAGTTTAAAAGGGTAAAACCTACTACCAGGGCAGCTTCGTCGAGGAGTCGAGACCTGCTCAGAAAATAACACCGCCATTAAAACACTGGCCTTGGAAGGCTTCTAAGCAGTGGCGTCGTGTCGTTGGTTGCCATGGGTCCTGGCGCAAGGAATAGAACGGGGCCCCCTGTTCATTCCCACCCCCAACTATTTGTAGCCCGGTGCCTGGGCCGTTTCACGCTGTGGGCCTCAGTGCAGTTGCACTGCCTGCGGACTTGATGGCTACGCTCATGTGCGCAGTTTGGTGGAGAGGAGGGGGGCACGGGGGGGGGCAGCACCCCCCCCCCCAAAACCGAACAGCTTTATTAATTTATTTTTAGTAGTTTGTAATAAAGTTTCAAAATAAATAAATAATATCCGCCCCAAACTCCGCCGACACTGCCCGTAGGCCAAAGCGCTTGGAAGTTTGTTTTTATACGGAAAGAAAGGCGGACTCCCGTCTAGCTGTTTATTTATTTGACACCCATAATAAACTAAACTTTTGTAAAAAAAACTATTTTTATTTTATTTTACCAGGTATGGTCCACTGAGCAGTGTAGCTCTGTTTTAGAAGCGACCCGGCCACAAGCGATAGCTCAACGAAGTGGCTCATGACGTGGGAATTTATAGCGGCAGCCAAACACTCTAAACGCGTGTTGATTCTAAATGTGGAGGGGAAAAACCGGAGGACCCGGAGAAAAATCCACGCGACCACGGGGAGAGAGAGACACCGCAAACTCCAGGGTCGGGATCGAACCCACAACCTCCTGTATACCAGGCGAGGTAGTTAACATCTCGCCACCGCGGCACCTAGTCTCCATGACAGCAAAGCCTTTGCATCGTGTACGTGGGTCGGGCTGGAATCGTGGCCCCCCCACCCGCGCCCTCACCCCTGCTAACCCACGTGGGATGAGTCACGCTCCACGGGGACCGCACGCGCGCGCCTCTCGTGTCCCCACGTGGCGGTCTCGTTGGTGCGGCGAGCCCAGACGCGTTGCCGCGAGCCGCTTCGTCGCTCCCCCCCCTCCTCCCCCCCTGGGATTTGTAACGGCGCCCCCCCCCCTCCTCCATCCCCCACCGTGCCCTCTGCGGTGCTCGTCGAAACGCCTGCAAGCGCCGCCGTGGCTCTTCCCCACAATTGGCACTTATTCGTGAAATCTCGCTTTGCTTTTCATCATCGACACCGGCTGTCTCATACGTCAGCTCATTAGCGAGACAATGTGCTTTTGTCTCCCCATACTCCCCGTTTGCTTCAACGTCTGTATCGTACCGCCGAGTACGTGATGGGGGAGTAGTCAGCCTCGTAGCAGCACGAGGCTGTCATCTTCGAGCCTTGATTCTCTGTAATCGGGTTGTTATTGCCTCCAACTCTGTTCTCATGTCATCACTTTCCAGTCTGTGCAGTCCCGATACTCCTCCTGGAATCCCGCCCAAGCAATCCATCTCGCACACTCAGATCGTTCTCTCATCGAGCTCCCTTGTCGTCATACGGGATTCTGGACCATAGATCAGTACCGGAGCGACCATCGACTTGGAAAGGCCTCGATCCTGGGCACTGTCAGTATGTGGGTATGTGGTCATCGCTCACTTTTAAATTAAAGCAAAAAACTCAAATATTTTCTTCACACATTGTTAGCGGATTCAGAACAAGTTGGGAAAGAATGCGTTGCACAAGAGTGGATTTCAACGCACGCTTGTCTTTGCAAGTATTTAATGAGCAGTAGGCAAGCTGACGGGCGGTTTTCATGGAAAAATGCGTTTGCATGCTTGCAAATAGTCGTCTTTGCTCTGGTTTGCGTCTCCAAGATCTAGATAATAACGCTTTGACCAATGTGGCCGTTGCAGGGCCAGGCTTAAGCTTCCTAGCAGCAATAGATTCGGATCGACTTCCTAAGCGTTATCATGCCCACCCCCTGTGATGTACAGACGAACGGACGGACGGACAGAGCTAACGCGTGCACGTTTCCAGCCCCGGTCAGAAAGCATTTGAAAAGTCGTGATCGTAAGAACAGCACTAATCCGGTATATAGGAAATCGAACACGCTGCCTCTATTCAAATAACACATTTCCACGGTCCCTTTTTGATGTTTTTTAATTTCGTCTCTTTCAAAAACCTGCCGACCTGCGGCGCCAAACCCGACCCGTTTCCCCCCCCCCCACCCCCCGTTGCGCAAATCCCGAGCCGAATTTCCGCATCCCGCCGGTGCCAAAGTGGAGCCGCCGCGCGTGGCCGGGTCAGTGCCGGCCCGCGTCGTTCAGCCGTGCCAGAGTGCCTTCGAGGGAGGGCCCCGCAATCCCTGAGGCTTTCCCGTGGCTTGCCAGGTAGAGGTGGAGATATCAGCTGAACTCCCGAGTGACTCCGCGGGGCCACGGGGAGAATGGCTCCTGCGTGCGTGCGCCGTCACGCAATTGAGTGTGAGGAGCGATTTCAAAGTGCGTGTCTCGCCGGCCGTTTGGAAGGTTTACGGCACATGGGTGAGCAAAGCGTCATGGTGCCCTTCTCGCTGAGATTGTGCGCCTCCCTCGCTCTCTGCGTTGTGCACTCTCGGCATCTCCGTGTATCTCTTGAGCCTGCAATTTGTTTTCCATCAGTCAGTCTGTTTCTCTGTCTGTCTCTCAAAGTTCTATATTTCTCTGTCAGTTTTCTCTGTGTCTCTCAATGCTTTTTTGATGGGTTCCTACAGCTGTACCTTTGTATTTTTCCTTCCTCTTGCGTCTCTTTGTGTTTAAATTCGTTTTTTTTTCTACATCCCCCCTATGTGTTCATCTCTCTTTGTCTCCGTGACCATATTTATCTGCGTTTGTTTCTTGCAGTCTATTTTTTTCTGTGTCTATATTTGGCCCCTCCCTATATCTATCTCTATTTCCCTCTGTTTTTATTTCCCTCCCCTCTCCCGCTCCCCCAATTGCATTATCTTGACACCCTTCATACATTTCCCGCCCGCCCCGTCACGGCTTTTCTCCCTGGGCTGCCACGTTTATCCCCCACCCCCGAGGCCGTACCCGGACCTCCCCTCTCCACAAATCCGTCGCAGCACTGCACCACTTCGTTTCTTTGTGGGACAGCCTTTTCAATGCCCCGTCATCTCCACCACTTGCGGTGCGTTTATTACAAAGCCACGCACGCAGCCGTGGCGGTGACCTCTGCCAAGCTCTGCCAACCTGCTCCCAAACGTCTCGCCTCACCCACGCACGGCACAACCCAGCACCCAGGCCCCACCCCAACACCACGGCACCATTCGATGTCACGTTGCCGTCGAGAGCACGGCTTCAGGTGCAGCGCGCTTGCGTCCAGTTCGATTCCCCGATGCCCAGGCGTGGCCCCGACACTGCCCCGTCCGGCAGGAGAGACGCGCCGCCGTCTCTGTATTTAATTGGCGAGGGGAGGATGCCCGAGGATGTGTCTGTGCGTGTATTAGTGGGGAGCGGTCGTGCAGCGGTTAGCGCTACGCTGCGCGACGAACACGGCGACCCGAGTTCGATTCCCGCTCACGGCCAACACCGGTGACTATTATCTGAACCGGTCCTGGGCCTCCCCTAAGTCGACTCAGCCTCAAACGAGTACCTGGTGCCGTGTGTAAACATCGCCACTGGGGAGATAAAGGCGGCCGGGCGTCGTGTTGGACACCCACCCCATCGTGTGCTGTGCCGGCCTTCATAGGTGCTCACTAACAGCTTGTTAGAGGCTATACGGGGGGACCATTGTCTTTGTGTAGTGAGTTCAACTGAGTCGCAGCCGTACACTTGGAGGCAACACATTTATTTAACATCAACACATGGGGTAACTCCCCCTTAACAGAATAACAACCTATGGCGGTGACCACCAGGCTAACTACACTAATTACAACGTAACTGCTACTACAGACTGGGACCCACAGCTCGGGTCCAGGTCCACGTGTTGGAGACTCAGAGAACGTATGACGTAGACGAAGGTTTCTTCAGGATGAACAACAACGCCGGCCCCTCTGGGGGACCCGGCTTATATCCTCTGCGGCGTGGCCGGCTCCGCCCTTGGCCACGCCCACCTTCCAGAATCCTCGAGCAGGATCTGGACCCCGACCACGTGACCACCCCTAGCCCCCACTCGGGGCCCCTTTGTAGACTTAACCAGTCACGTGTCAACCAGAGTGTCATGGCCTTTAGTAACCCCTTTCCTACGGCCGGCACTGCACGCCAAGCGTGGTAAACACCCAGCGCTGTCACTCAGCGCTCACCGGACCCCTCTAGGGCCACTACTACACAGTGACATCCCGAGATGTCACTACATTTGTGTTGGGGGTCGTCCATAAATGACGTCACGCACTTAGGGGGGGGAGAGTCAGACATTTGTGACGATGTGTGACGAGGGGGGGGGTTGAGAAATGGGACGTCACATCAAAATGCGCAACTTTAAATAAATATAGACAACACGTTCTACTTAATTAAGTAGACTTTGTAATAAATGTTTTCTCCTACAACATCAGAGTGCAGCGCCACATTAAATACGCACTTCAATGACAATAGTTTAAAGCGATTTGAAGCATGTTTTATGCCTTTTTGTGGGGGGGGGGGGGGGCATAGCTTTGTGACGTCATATTTGAGAGGGGTTTGACTTTTTGTGACGCCGTGTAACGAAGGGGGGGGGGGGGTCAAAAATCGTCCAAAATCGCGTGACGGCCCCTTGGGGTCATACCTCGCTGTCATCTCAGACCCCCTCGTCCCAGCGACTACCGTCCGCGAGTATTCACGCGCGTATCTTGTCATGAGCGGAGTGGCCGTGTTTACACAGTTTTTGTACTTCGTCCTGAGACGGCGATTGGGACGTTCTATAGAGGATATAGAATAGACGCATTATATACACGTAATATAAATCAATCTTGTAATCGTGTCCTCGTGTTGTACGGAGTGGCCCGAGAAATACCCGGCCACTCGAAATCGTTTACAGAATTTGTACACATTTGTGCAAACATCGTTAGCATCGCTTAGCACGTGTGTGAGCACGTGTGTGTTCACGTGTTGGGGAGTGGTGGCCCAGTGATTAGCGCACTGCACTACGAAGCCAGTGACCGGAGTTATATTCACACTCACGACCCATAATTGACAGCGAATATTTGATCCGGTATTGTTCTTCGCCTCGGTCGACTCAGCCTTAAATGAGTACCAGATGCGTTATAAACATAAGCACTGGGGAGACAAAGGCGGCCGAGTACGGTTGTTGGCCACCCACCCTCCACCTCATGTGCCGTGCCGGTCTTCTTAATATGTGCTCACTCACAGCACCTGCCCCAACAGTCTATTAAAGGCTATGTGGGGGTCTGTGTGTGTGTGGGGGGGAGCGGTGGGGGAGCGGTGGTGTATCGGTTAGCGCGCTGCCCTGTGAACTTTGTATCTCGCTGTTGGGTATCCATCTGCCAATATGGACGTGTGCATGTCCAATACTACTGCTTGTGTTGTCACGGTCGGTGCCGCTGTACCGCTGTCTCCCACGTGTTTCCAGCTTGTTAGCGCGTGTTGTTCGGCACGATGTCCGACGTTTCGCGCCACGTTGCTGGGGGCGTCTTCTCGAGCTGATTTGAGTCGCTCGCGTTTTCCCCTCGGATTATTACAGCCCTGCTGGCTGCTGCTGCTCACGTTGCCGATTGGCTCGGTTCTCGAGACGTACGTCGGCCCGGAACGTCGGACATTGGTGCCGACCCAAAACACGCGGCACAACCCGAAAACACGATTAGAGGACCGCGCGTCCGTGTGCGTGTCGAACGTGTAGGTTGCGTGTTGCTTCTCGGCGCGCACGTGAGTGTGTGCGCATGGCAATGTGTGCGTTGGTGGGTGCGTGTGGGTGGGTGTGTGTTCATGGGGTGGGGAGCGAACCCGACGACCCGCGTTCGATGTCCGCTAACGGCCAACACCAGTGGCGATTATCCAAACCGGTTTTGGGCCTCCCCTAGGTCGACTCAGCCTCAAATGACGACCTGATATAAAGTGTGAACGTCGCTACTTGGGAGACGAAGGTGGCCAGGCGTGGTCCTGGCCACCCACCCCCTTGTGTGCCGTGCGGACATTGTACGTACTGTATGTTGAATTTCTTTCGCACCGCACAAAGCCAACCGTGCTCATCGGAGGTGCGGGGGAAGGACAACGAACTAGACACCAAAATCAGTGCTAAAGAAACGAGTTTTCAATCTTGATGTTAGAGAACATCGCTTCCAGTGGCTTCCTAATATCGGAAGGAAGAGCGTTCCAGACGGCCGCAGAATAAACATTCGCTAACAGTCCGTTCAAGGCTTTCACACACAAGAGGATCCGTCATTGTGCTGTGAGTGTGTCCACGTGTCCATGGTTCTGGTTAGCGTGATGGAGTGAATGTCGTCCGTGTGCCAGTCGGGGTGTGATGACTTCCCTGTGCGCCGGTGGGAGCGGGGCCGCGGGGGGGGGGGGTTGAGCGATGTGCGTGGATGGCAAACGGCGTTCGGAAGCAGGGCCGCCCACAGGTGGGGGGGTGAGGGGGGGGTAGTGGGAGTGGGGGGCGATTTTCCCAGTCCCTCACACACAAAACGTGGACCCCCCCCCACACAAGGGGCCTGCAAGGAGCCCTGTGGGCGGTCCTGCTTCGGAGCCACACGCTTCATCCCGTGGGCGCGAGTGCACACGTGGACCCCAGCCAAGGAGGAGGTTGTTTTGTACAGACTTTGTGTTAATAAATGATCATAAAACACTGCGTCGGCACCACCAGCACTCGTGGGTCATATTAAATTTTCAGTGTGTGTGGCCCTGCGTACGACGCGAATGCCCTAATTCTGTTCCATTAAACAGAGCCGAGAGGTGGGATCCGCAGCGGCCTGCAGGAAGGGGAGATGGGGATGAAGGGAGTTGGGGGGAGGGAGATGGGGGGGAGGGAGATGGGGGGGAGGGAGATGGGGGGAGGGAGATGGGGAGGAAGGGAGTTGGGGAGATAAGGAGGAAGGGGGGTGGAGAGAGGAAAACGGGGAGGAAGCGAGATGTGGGGGAGGTGGGATAGAGGGACATGGGGAGAGAGGGAGATGGGGGGGAGGGGGAGATGGGGGGAGGGAGATGGGGAAGAGGGAGATGGGGGGGGGGGATGGGGGGATGGAGATGGGGGGGAGGGAGATGGGGGCGAGGGAGATGGGGAGGGGGAGATGGGGGAGGGGGAGATGGGGGGAGGGAGATGGAGGGGAGGGAGATGGGGGGGCAGGGAGATGGGGAGGGAGGGAGATGGGGGGAGGGAGATGGGAGGGGGAGATGGGGGAGAGGGAGATGGGGGGGAGATGGGGGGAGGGAGATGGGGGGGAGGGAGATGGGGGGGGGATGGGGGGAGGGAGATGGGGGGAAGGGAGATGGGGGCGAGGGAGATGGGGAGGGGGAGATGGGGGAGGGGGAGATGGGGGGAGGGAGATGGAGGGGAGGGAGATGGGGGGGCAGGGAGATGGGGAGGGAGGGAGATGGGGGGAGGGAGATGGGAGGGGGAGATGGGGGAGAGGGAGATGGGGGGGAGGGAGATGGGGGAGGGAGATGGGGGGAGGGAGATGGGGGGGAGGGAGATGGGGGGGGGGATGGGGGGAGGGAGATGGGGGGGAGGGAGATGGGGGCGAGGGAGATGGGGAGGGGGAAATGGGGGAGGGGGAGATGGGGGGAGGGAGATGGAGGGGAGGGAGATGGGGGGGCAGGGAGATGGGGAGGGAGGGAGATGGGGAGGGAGGGAGATGGGGGGAGGGAGATGGGAGGGGGAGATGGGGGAGAGGGAGATGGGGGGGAGGGAGA
>NC_136140.1:11058283-11305515 GCF_965212315.1 Lampetra planeri
GCTCAGATTACGACGCCACCGCCATCACCGCTGCCACTTCCGCCACCGCTGCCACCACCGTTCCAACCACCACCACCGCCGCCACCACCACCACCACCGCCGCCACCACCGTCACCACCACCACCGCCGCCAACCACCGCTACCGCCGCCACCACTGCCGCCACCGCCACCACAACACCACCACCGCCGCCACCACAACAACACCACCACAACACCACCGCCGCCACCACAACACCACCGACGCCACCACCACCTCCGCCGGCACCACCACCGCCACAACTGCCACCACCGCCGGCACCAGCACCGCCGCCTGCCCCACCTTGCACCCCTCGCAGGCGTGGACCCCATAGTGGAAGCCGGAGGCGCGGTCCCCGCACACGCGGCACTCGATGGGCAGCGCTGCCACCCCCAGCGCCAGCACCGGCACCTCGGGGGACGTGCGCGGCGTCGCGTGCGGCGGCGGCGCCGCGCCGAGATCAGCGTAGCCGGCGTAGGCGCCGTAGCCGGCGTCCTGGCCCTCGACGCTGCCGAAGTCCGGGCCCGGCCAGGGCTTGGAGGGCGAGTCGGCAGGGGTAGAGAAGGGCGCGGAGTCGGACTCTTGTGAGGAGACGGAAAGGGAGGGAGACACAGAGAGCGAGAGACAGAGAGGGAGACGGAGAGGGAGACACAGAGAGCGAGAGACAGAGAGGGAGACACAGAGAGCGAGAGACACAGAGAGTGAGAGACACAGAGAGCGAGAGACACAGAGAGTGAGAGACACAGAGCGAGAGACACAGAGAGTGAGAGACACAGAGAGGGAGACAGAGAGAGGGAGACGGAGGACATCGCAATCAGCACCACGGACAGCGCCTGCAGGACACCTGGTCACGTGGACACACCGCAACCCAGCAGTGCACACAGCACACACACCCCGACACACCCACACGCCGACACACCCACACAGCCACACACCCCGACACACCCCGACACACACCCACACACTGACACACCCACACACCCCGACACACCCACACATCCACACACCCACACGCTGACACACCCACACACCCCGATACACCCACACGCTGACACACCCACACATCCACACACCCCGACACACCCCGACACATCCACACGCTGACACACCCACACACACCCCGACACACCCACACACTGACACACCCACACACCCCGACACACCCACACACCCACACACCCCGACACACCCACACACCCCGACACACCCCGACACACCCACACGCTGACACACCCACATACCCACACACCCACACGCTGACACACCAGCACACAGCCACACGCCTACACACCCACACACCCATACACCCATACACCCCGACACACCCACACACCCACACGCCTACACACCCACACACCCACACACCCCGATACACCCACACACTCCGATACACCCCGACACACCCTGACACACCCACACGCTGACACACCAGCACACAGCCACACGCCTACACACCCACACACCCAAACAACCACACGCCCGCATACTCTGGGCTGCACACCGCTCTGAACATCTCGCGAGAAAAATCCAGAACGAAACAGGAGGATTTCGCCACATCTGCCTGTCGCCTGATGAAGCTAGTTGTAATTACTGGCGAAACGTCGTACTCAGATTGTAAATGTCGTGGCTTTGCTCTCCAACACACCGGTGTGCTGTATTAATAACGAATTGGCACGTTCTCTTTACGTGGAAAACTTTACTAATTGGATGTGTCGGGTGGTGGCAGGTTTACCGACACATTTAAATATTTACGCGATCTAACTCAAAAAACCCTGTATTATGGTATGTGAAGAGTTTTGAAAATAAATTCGGATTTTTTTTTTATTGGGGCAAGAGGCACTGGCTATTGCCATTGTAAATAATTCGGAATATTGGATAATTCGGCAAGGCCAGAGCCCCAAATGTGTCGAATTGACAAGGCTCCACTGTATATAGCTCAGTGGGGCCTGACCTGGTAAAATTATAAATTGTTTAGTTTTATAATGACATCCGGAAGACTTCAGAACACTGTTCCGGGAATTATCGCACAGTGCATCCATTTCGCCATATTTTGTCGAGATAAATTGTATAAACCATTTCGTAGGATAACAGGGGCGTGGGTCACGATAATATTGTTTTTTATGACGCACACAGGCTCCAGTGGTAGTACCTTACACCGCCAATACCCCACTCCACACGAAGCCTGTGGCAGCATTACGGCGAGTGCCGGGGCGAGAAGTGAGAAGCCGCGGCCGCGACGGTCGTGTGTGTGACCGGCAATGTGGAGATGGGACGTGGTGGTGGTGGTGGCGGTCCCGTGGGGGCGGCCGGCAGAGGTCAGGGGGTCAAGGGGTGCGTGGAGGGCGGGGGGGGGGGGCGGTTTCTGACCTGTGCACACGGAGTCGCCCAGGCTGCAGGTCGGACTCACGGGGTCCATGTCCAGGTCCGGCCACCCGAACAGGCCGCCCAGACCTGCGCACGACCAAGGCCACAGGCAGAGAGACGCCCATGTCAACGTCGCGGGGTGACCGGATTCTTTCCACCGCCGCCTCACCCACTCGCCGCCCTCCCTCCCCCCCATGCAGATGCTTCACCCCGTCGGTCACCGCCGATTTGAAGGCGACGTTCTGATTGGGGGGGAGGTGACAAATGCCTGGTCACGTTCGACTGAAATAAAAACCCGCCTGTGATTGTATCCACACGAGGCCGGGGCAATGCCACGCCGCCTGCGGCCAAACCTCGCGGCGACGACGACGTTGTTCTTATTCGCGGTCGGACCGTCAATCTGCGTGGCACAGCAGCAGGCTCCGTGTCCTACCGTGGAATGCCACTGTTACCGATCTGGCTCAGGAGGTATCAGAGAAGCCGTTCGTTAACTCCCAGCGATTACCACGACGCTACAGAGGACACATTCTGCCCAAGTTGCAGTCCTGTTGTCATTTCTGGGGGTGCAGCACTCAATTGCTACCTCACTGCTGTACGCGACCAATATCATCCGTAATGTTTAACATGTAGGCTTTCGCGACCAATATCATCCGTAATGTTTAACACGTAGGCTTTCGCAACCAATATCATCCATAATAGAGGTTTTTTGGGTTAGATCGCGTAAATATATAAACATGTCGTTAAAACCTGCCACCACCCGACACAGCCAATTAGTAAGGTTTTCCACGTAAACAGAACGTGGCCAATTCGTTACCAGTACAGCACACCGCTGTGTTGGAGAGCCAAGCCGCAACATTTACAATCTGAGTACGACGTTTCACCAGTAATTACAACCAGCTTCATCAGGCGACAGCCAGATTTGTGAAGTCCACCTGTTTCGTTCCTCATATAGAGGCGTAGATGTGGTCTTGCGCAAATTGGGGGGGGGGGGTGTTAATGAGTCAACGCACATGATGCATGTGCATTATGCGAGCCCTTTGATCTTGTCCTTCCTGTCCATTGCGTGTATTAAAATAGCCGTACCAACGGTAATCCCTATTCAAGTATGGTGGCCTTTATAGCCATGCATTTAAACAATCTCTTATTTGATGATTCGCTTCCACGCAGCACTAAGTCGGTAGCTTTTCGAATGGTTAAAATTATTTCTATTTCGTTTAATTTCGATAGATTCTGTTGTCTTGGCGAGTAGTAGCTATATTCTTCGGGTCTCTCAGTAAAGTCACGTAGATAGGTAAAAAAAAATAACAACAAAAATCTACGACGTTTCGATCGCAACACAAGAGTTTGTCATCTATATACGTGACTTTACCGAAAGACCCAACGAATATGAATTCTTGCAGTCACGAAAGCTTTAAGTCAACAGTAGTAGCTAGTTTTGCACAGAACTTCAACTTCATCAAAATTAATTGAGTGTCCTTGTTGGCACGCGTGTTCTGCTACTGCTGACAGTTGTATTTGGGAGAATTTAATATTTCTCTGATGTTCTTTTAGTCTCGTGCTGATCATTCGTCTTTTTTGCTCAATATAACATGTACCACACGTGCAGTTAATCCTGTACACACCTTCTGTTGATAGGTTCGGTAATACATCTTTTGTACCAGATTAATTTATGTATTTTACGTACCGTGCCAAATCTGACTCGGATGTTTTGTTTTTCCAAACATCTGGCTAGTTTATCAGTTACTCCCGCAATGTACGGTATTTTGATCGTTTTAATAACTTGGGCAGTTTCAATGCTCATGTTATTTTATTTGGTTTTGGCATTTAATGCCCTGTAGATTTGTGCATCATTGTAACCGTTCATTTGCAGCGCTTCTTTAACATGTTTAATTTCATTTCTGAGACTGTCACCATCTGACACTTTCTTAGCTCGATGAATGAGCGTCTTGATAAGAACAGATTTCTGATGCTTGGTGATGGTGGGACTACATTTAGATAGGCGTCAGTATGCGTTTTCTTTCGGTAAACGCTGTGTGTTAATATAATGAAAGATATTAAGCTTAACCCCAATGAAATTCTCGTAAGCTTTAATGTGACCTCTCTGTTCACGAGGGTTCTGGTCACCGAGTCAATTCAATTACTTGACACTCTGGTAACGAACAATGGTTTAGCCCAAGATATCCCAAGACTAGCTGAACACCTACTTCTTGTGGCAAGGTGACTTCTGTAAACAAAAGGAAGGAGCAGCAATGGGCTCGTGGTGCCACGACCACGGAGCAACTCCGCAAACGCCGCAATCCCCTCCCGGCCCGCGCACTAAACACGCCACCCCGCACGCAGCGCACCCACGTGGTGTCCTGACGGGGGGTTGCCTGGCGCATCGGGGTTTAATCCGAAGGGCCCCTAGAGGGAGAGTCCCACGGTTTCCCGGTGCCAGGAGATTGGCCGACCCTCACATGACAGGTCACATTGCGGTTCCCCTAAATTAGCTTAAAAATGTATGGGCGCAGAAAGAAAGGCTTCCGTGGGCCAACCGCAATGAGGTACATCTCGGAGGGGAGGACGGAGGACGGGACATTTGGCAAGAAGGACACAAGGACAACGGGTGGTCGCCGCCGCTGCCGGCCACAGCCGCCGCCCAGCAGAGGGTGGCATATTAAGTCGGCACAAAGCGCGGGAGCCCTTCCAGACAAAGGGGCAACGGGGGTCGCCGCCGCCGCTGGCCGCCGCCGCCGCAGCACCCGGGTGGGGGGATGATCGAGGGTGGGCGCGTAGGCAACGGGTCGAGGTGTAACGGAAAATAAGGCTCCAGGTGAGGGCGGGGCATCAGTTGAAATCGAAAGGTAGGCGCGTGATTGGCTGCTGCGCGCGCCACGCCCCCCTCCCCCCGGGCCTGCCTCTTCAGGCCGCTCACAGCATCCGTGTGATGCCAGCGAGTGCTGCTGCGAGACAGTGATTGGTCAAGTCTTCTCTCATCCTCCTCCGACCCTCTCAGGGCCCGTGGAACGCCGTGAGTCCAGCTTCGAGGTACGTGGTAGGACGTTTGAGTAGCTGGGTTCCTTCCTGCGAAATATCCCCCTCCAGGTAGGGTGTACTTGCGCCATTAATAAACGTTAGTTCAGAGTATCGGTGCAGTGTGATTTATGTGTGTGTGGGTAGAACCTCGGCGTGGTGTCTGCGGTTGTTGTGTGTTGCGACTGCGCGGCGAGACGATGTGCGCGAGAGAGCGAGTGCAGGGCTGCAGCGTCGGCGCGGTGTTGGTAATTTGTGTAAAAGTCGCGCGCCTGCAGCGTGCCGCGTGAGTAATTAGGGCGTGGGCGAGGTGCGATAAACCCGCGCTCGCGCGCATTGACACAGCGTGTTGACACGGCGACAATAGCGATAAGGGCGAGGCGCGCGCAATTTCGCGCAGCCCTTTAACGCAAGTCTTGGTGTGCCGCAGATTAGAGCTTAACCACCTGCGGGGTACGCGCGCATATTCGTACTGCTGCCGTTTCTTTTGATTAGCGCCGGCATTTGTGTAAAACACGCGCGTGCAGGGGCGCGCGCGTGCACGCCACCTCGTTCGTTGTCGTGGTGGTGGTGGTGGTTGACGTGGGCTTGTAAGAGATAACCCCGGGCGGTAGTGAACCAGTCAATTCGCGATGTCCCTCAGAGAGGGCGCTGGGACGGGGGGGGGGCGATCACCCGATCGGCGGGGGCCCGGCGAGAGGCGGCCGACGAGGAGGAGAGGGGGTGGACGTCGCGCCCTGTCCGCTCGTAGGGAGCGGGGAGGCGAATTTGTACATGGAAGATGTGGAAACAAAAACAATAGGTTCGATCACACTAAACCCTCTGCTTGGTTTAGATATGTGGATGACACATTGGTGGTCTGGCCACGCGGCAAAGATACACTTAACGAAATTTCTAAATCATCTCAACTCGCAAAACCCATCCATCCATAGAAGTATAAGCTGACAGAACTCTACCATTTCTGGATATTCTGCTCGGACGGGGTCGAAATAGTAAAAGAACACACGTGGTGTGCCGCGCCCTCTGGGCACAAGCCTGCCGCGCCCTCTGGGCACAAGCCTGCCGCGCCCTCTGGGCACAAGCCTGCCGCGCCCTCTGGGCACAAGCCTGCCGCGCCCGGTGATCCCGGGCAGCTGCTCCACGCGGAAGATGCAACAGCTGGGTTCGACTCCCCCCCCCCCCACTTTGTTCGGATTCTGAGATATGAAGAGAGCCGGGCTGAGCTTGTCGTGGGCCTCTTCTGGGTTGACTTGGCCTTAACGGAATGCTTCATTCCACGCGTGAGAACACCGTCACTGGCCACGCCTGCTTCGTCCACGCGCAACTCGACGGGGCCCTCGCTAGCGGCACTTGGCCCCGTCGCTCCCTGCGGCTGAATGGGGGGGGGGGGGCAGTGGAGTGGCGAGCCCGCTGGGGGGGGGGGCGACATTGATGTCTTCGCTGGCGTTCCTCAAGGGGCCGTCCATAAATGACGTCACGCGATTTTGGACAATTTTTGACCCCTCTCCCCCTCGTCACACGGCGTAACAAAAAGTCAGACCCGCCTCAAATATGACGTCACAAAGCTCTGCCCCCCCCCCCCCCCAAATAAAATATGCTTCAAATCGCTTTAAACTATTGTCATTGTAGTGCGTATTTAATATGGCGCTGCACTCTTAATTAAGTAGAACGTGTCGTCTATATTTATTTAAAGTTGCGCATTTTGATGTGACGTCACATTTCACAA
Source organism: Lampetra planeri (assembly GCF_965212315.1). Taxonomy (NCBI): domain Eukaryota; kingdom Metazoa; phylum Chordata; class Hyperoartia; order Petromyzontiformes; family Petromyzontidae; genus Lampetra; species Lampetra planeri. Next base: position 11,065,402 of record NC_136140.1, read on the forward strand.
ACCCCCGCCCCCTCGTCACACATCGTCACAAATGTCTGACCCCCCCCCCCCCCAGGTGCGTGACGTCATTTATGGACGGCCCCCAAGAGATGCAGAGGATCACGGGCGATAAGCCTGATGGGTCACACGGTGATGATATGACCGTTCCTCGACGAATCGCCTTACCACGCTGCTTGTTGTTGTAATCGCCAACTTCGTACTCAAATGGTAAATGTTGTCGTGGGTTTACTCTCCAACACAGCAGTGTGCTCAAGTGGTAACTAATTGCCACCTCTTGTTTGCGTGATAAACCTTACTAATTGGCTGTGTCGGGTGGCGGTGTATTGACGACACATTTATATTTACGCGATCTAACCTAAACACCTTTATTATGAGCAGTTGCCCCAACATTCTGTTAAGGCTACACGCAACATCTTTGTCTTCGAGGGGGTGAGTGTGGCGCAGTAGTTAGCGCGCCGCGCTACCAACCCAGCGACCCCAATGCTGATTATCTGAACTGCTCCTCGGCCTCCCTTAAGTCAACTGAGCCTCAAATGAGCACCTGGTGCGGTGCGCAAACATCGCCATTCGGGAGACAAAGGCGGCCGGGGCATGGTGCTGGCCACCCACCTCGCGTGCCATGACGGTCTTCATAGGTGCTACTCACTAACAGCACTTGCCCCAGCAGTCTGTCAAGTCTATACGGGGGATCTTTGTCTATGTGTGGCGGTGTGGCTGTGGTAACGATGACGACGATGATGATGATGATCCGAATCGACGAGAACGCAAAGTGCAGCGAGCACGCAAAGTCCAGCGAGCACGCAAAGTGCAGCGTGCCAGCGCCGGTGTTTGCAGACTCTCAGCCCCCAATCTCCGCGGGACTTTCATCTTTGACCGTCGGGGTTCGAGACGTACGACGACACCGCCGTGCCATGTCGAGGACGAACGATCCCAATAAAGCCAAACACGCACCGCCGTGGATAACAGATGTCAACTACCTCGCCTGGTATGCAAGAGGTCGGGAATTCCATCCCGATGGAGTCTGCGTGTTCTCTCCCCGTAGTCGCGTGGATTTTTCTCCGGTCCTCCAGACTTTCCCTCCACATTTATCAGCAACGTCACACGTTTAGATTATTTGGCTGCTATACATTTCCACGCAATGAGCCACTTTGTTGCACTATCATTTGTGATGGCCAGGTCACTTTTGAAAAAAAAAAACTACGTAGCTCAAGCGGGGCCTTACTTGGTGAAATAATAAACAATGTTAGTGCTTAGTTAAATAGTGAAATCGACAAAAGGGCAGCGTGTGCACACGGTGAGCCTGAGTGGGAGTTGGCCGTTATGAACGTCGGGCAGACGTCCTGGCACAGTGGTCCTCTCCGGCCGGAGCGTCCGGAACGCTGCTCTGGAAAATATAAACTGAAGCAATTTTTTTAAATATTTTACCAGGTAAGGGCCCCACTGAGCTACGTAGCTCTTTGTCAGAAGCGACCTGCAGGCTGTCACGAAGTATTGCTCAACGAAGTGGTTCATCACGTCGACATTTGTAGCAGCCAAATAATCTAAACGCGTGACGTTGATTCTAAATGTGAAGAGAAAAACTGGAGGACCTGAAGTAAAATCCACGCGACCACGGGGAGACAGACACCGCGCCTTTTGGCGTCATCTGGTCCAACCCATGTGAGACTAGGCTCTAAGGAAAGCTGTCTCGGGTGTGGACCAATCAACTTCAAGGACAGTGCATACATTATCAGAGTTATGTTTTTTGTTTGTATCATGACTGCAGGTATTGTGGTCTATGCAAACATGACTCCTTGTAAAAAAGGCATGAGTTTTGTTGCCAGATAGAAGGGTAAAAAAACAATTATTATTATACAGCAGGTGTCAGGGTCGGGATCGAACCCACAACCTCCTCCATACCCTAGTTATTTATCTTCTTTAAAAAAACAATCTGCCCATGTGTCACACCCCCAGAGAGGGCATCACGCACGCGCATGGGGTGCGTGATGCGCCACAGGTTACGAAGAAAAAGAGCGACTGCTCTCGTGGCGACTGCCTGACGCGGGTAATCCCTCCTCCGAGGCAGCCTGGCGGCGCTCGGGCAAATACCGAGTGACAGCCCCTGGGGCGGGAGTCTCGCCGAGTCTCGAGACTCGGTGAGGCTCTCCTGGATAAACAAAGGGCATTATTATTGTTGCTATTTACACTATGAGACCTCCTTTACCAGTGGCAAAATATAGTAATAGGTTTTTACCCTTTCAACTGGTACAAAACTGACACCTTTATACAAGGCATCATGTTTGCAATAACCACAACACAAGCAGTCAAAATGCATTGGCGTCATCTGGTCCAACACCAATGGAGACTAGGCTCTAAGAAAAGCTGTCTCGGGTGTGGACCAATCAACTTAAAGGACAGTGCATATCATTATCATCATGAGAGTTGTTTCTTTTTGTATGCATTTTGACTGCTTGTGTTGTGGTTATTGCAAACATGATGCCTTGTATAAAGGTGTCAGTTTTTGTACCAGTTGAAAGGGTAAAAACCTATTACTATTGTTGCTATTGTTACGTAAACCAGCATACAGGTACGATATTGGGTTTAATTCCACCTGGGCCTGTTTGAGTGAGGGACACCTGATCACGCCCGGCCACACCACGTCCAGGATGCCTCTCGGCATGGCCGTGGCTGCTCGTCGCGCGCCAACCAACTCCCCGTGGGCTGCCAGCGAACCCGAACCAAGTCCCCGTGGGCTGCCAGCGAACCCGAGAACCACCACTGGCGAGTGAGAAGCGCAGCCCACGGTTGGCGCGGGCCGGCGAGGGACGCGAGCGCGCACGCAACGGGCACGACGACCGCGATGGGGTTCTCGCTGCATTGCCCATCGGGGCCACAGGGATCCCACCGTACAGCTGCACCCACGTGGTGTGACGTAGGAAGATCCACGTCGTCACTGAGCCGTGACGACGTGGATCTTTCTCAGAAGATTCACCTGGCTATCACAAATGATGGCTTTAGGGAAGTGGCTCGCAGTCGCTTGATCATTTTCAGCAGCAGCCCAATACCCTCGAACGCGCAACGTTGACGTGGAGGGAAAAACCGGAGGACCCGGAGGATAATCCACACGACCACGGGGGTTCAACCCACGACCTCCGGTGGACCGGGCGAGGTCATCAGCGTCTCGCCAACGCGGCGCCCCCGCGGTCAAACATCCCTCATGGCTCGCGGGTGAAGCCCAATCCAGCAGTGGATTGACCAAGAGCTACAGCAGCCTATAATTAAACCGCACGGCGCACGGACAGAATGTGTCCTCTGTTATCGTCCTACAGCCTTGCTCCTATACCCTGCGAGGCTAAATGGGGAAGCTTCGGCAAAGTAAACCCTGCTAACCTGCAGCCGGTTTTACCTGTCTAGTTTTTTTTGTCGTTGTTGTTGATTTTTTTTTAAATTGCCTGTAAGCGTGAAGTTCCACAGCGGGCAAGTTACTCGGTCCTCCGGCGACGCGAGGCTCGCGCGTGCGCCGGGGGCCCCGTGAGACTCGGGGGTCCGAGGCTGCCCTGCGAGTGACAACAGCCGATCCGATCATTGTTGTTGGCCCACATCCAAAAATGCTGATTTTGTTGGACTCGTGCCAGATGATGCGGCCCCCCCCGTGTGTCTCCCTCCACTGCTGGAGCAGCCCCCACCATTCGCCGATTTGCCAACCCGTGGAAGGAGATTGGCTCGCGGCTCGCTGGGACTCACAGTCAGTCCGCCGCTGTTGCCGGTTCCATCTCCAGGCGCGGCAGCTAAAGGTGGTGCAAGTTGATTAAACACCGCCCATCGTCTATGTCCAGCCAGAAGTAACAGTGGGTGGTGCGCATTGGTGGTGGGATAAAGTGTGGGCACTCTCTCTCACCGCTCCCAGAATGCCTGAAAACAACAAACCCTGCGACACATTCGGGACACTTTTTTTTCTTCTATTGGATCCAGTCCCAAATTAAAAACCCCCCCTCCCTCCTCCCCTCCTCCCTCCTCCCCTCGTCCCGCCTCCCTTCCTCCCCTCTCCCTACACCCTCCCTACCCCCCTCCCTCCCCCTCCCTCCCTCCCCCCGCCCCGCCCTCCCTCCCCCCTCCCGCCCTCACGCCCTCCCTCCCCCCCGCCCTCCCCCCCCGCCCTTCCCCCTCCCGCCCCCCTCCCGCCCCCCTCCCTCCCCACTCCCTCCCCCCGCCCACCCCCTCCCGCCCCCTCCCTCCTTCCCCCTCCCGCCTCCCCCCCACCCTCCCGCCTGCAACGTCACACCTGAGTGGCATTCGTCTCGGTCCATCGAGACGAGTTCCCGTGGCGCTGCGCTAACAATCAAAGCGGACTGCGACGGAATCACCGATCAATGTTGCTGATATTAGCCAATCAGATAAAGGGAGAGGGGGGGCGTGTCACAGCAATTTATCGATCCGTGAATGGATCAGCGCTGAACCCGCAAGTTAGATTAGCCCCTGGTAGTTTGTTGACGCGTCTTTATGACGGTTCGACCGAGTGGTCATCGATACAATGAATCTCGATTAATGGAGCGAGGGGGGGGGCGAATCTCTGATCGGTGGCTTGGTTTGGGCTTGTTCGATCGTAGCGCTCCACGCCAACGCCCCCCATCGTGTTTCGAGACTTTCCATCTCAGTGAGAACCCAGTCCTGTCGGCCCCCCCCCGCCCGCGCTATCACGGCCCAAATCAGCCGAGTTCTGGTGGCCACAGTGGAGGGGTGGGCAGGGGGGGAGAGAGAGCGCGCTGAGGATGAAGCGAGACCAACTCGCATATGATGATGATGAAGAAGAGAGAATCCCCGAGGCCGGATGGCTGTGCCAGTCGCGCCGTGAACCCTGCGACCTTTCAAGGGGCCGATCGCGTTCGTGCGCTCCCAACAACTCGCAGCAAACGGTCGACGAGCCAGACGAGACCCAGAAAGTGGAAACTTGCAGCAGCAGCAGCTCGCTCGCTCTGCGTGCTCAAAACGAACGCTGCTGCCGCCGCCGCAACGTTGATGTCGGGCAAGCCGGCAGGTCGATGGGACTATGAACCACGTGTTGGGTTTCACTGTAACTACATATACCACGTATGCACGTGGGGGACACACAGCGGGGCCTTGCTGATAACTCGCCGTCTATCTCGGTTGTTGATACATTCGTTACAAACTGCTTCTTTGTGTTTAGTTTGTTCTTTCTCCCGCACCACCAATGAGCACGGTTGGCTATGTAGGGTGCGAAAGAAGTTCAACATACATACATAGACTCACACAGAGGCATACATCGACTCACACAGAGACCCATAGACTTACACAGAGACCCATAGACTCACACAGAGACCCATAGACTCACACAGAGACACATAGACTCACACAGAGACCCATAGACTCACACAGAGATCCATAAACTCACACAGAGATCCATAGACTCACACAGAGGCATACATAGACTCACACAGAGACCCAGACTCACACAGAGACCCATAGGCTCACACAGAGGCATACATAGACTCACACAGAGACCCATAGACTCACACAGAGACACAGACTCACACAGAGACACATAGACTCACACAGAGACACACACTCACACAGAGACATAAACTCACACAGAGACACATAGACTCACACAGAGACACAGACTCACACAGAGACCCATAGACTCACACAGAGACACAGACTCACACAGAGACACATAGACTCACACAGAGACACACACTCACACAGAGACATAAACTCACACAGAGACCCATAGACTCACACAGAGACACAGACTCACACAGAGACCCATAGACTCACACAGAGACACAGACTCACACAGAGACACAGACTCACACAGAGACACACACTCACACAGAGACATAAACTCACACAGAGACACATAGACTCACACAGAGAGCCATAGACTCACACAGAGACACAGACTCACACAGAGACATAAACTCACACAGAGACACATAGACTCACACAGAGACCCATACACTCACACAGAGACAACATAGACTCACACAGAGACCCATAGACTCACACAGAGACCCATAGACTCACACAGAGACCCATAGACTCACACAGAGACACAGACTCACACAGAGACCCATAGACTCACACAGAGACACAGACTCACACAGAGACACATAGACTCACACAGAGACACACACTCACACAGAGACATAAACTCACACAGAGACACATAGACTCACACAGAGAGCCATAGACTCACACAGAGACACAGACTCACACGGAGACATAAACTCACACAGAGACACATAGACTCACACAGAGACCCATAGACTCACACAGAGACAACATAGACTCACACAGAGACCCATAGACTCACACAGAGACAACATAGACTCACACAGAGACACATAGACTCACACAGAGAGTCGTTCCCCCCGTACCTCCGATTAGCATGGCCGGCTACGTACGGTGCGAAATAAGTCCACATACATACGGCTCTACCTTGACTTTCGTCGCTTCGCTCTTTCGGCCGTTCTCAATCATCACCACTTTTCATATTTCGTCCACGCGGCTTTTCTCTTTCGTCCGATTTCATCCCCAAACCTTCCACGGCGTTCGAGCCAAGCGCCGTCTTGTTCGTTCAGTCTTTGACGAGAGGTCGTTCAATGAGCATCTCTTATATTTGTGTTCATTCATATGTTATTAATACTGTACTTACTTCTGTGATCATACTGTAAACGATTCAAATTAATGGTTGTGATAATAGTATAATACTACAGTGTTCATAGTTATTTTCGTGATTATAAAACGTGTACAGTATTCATACTGTGCTTATTTTTGTGATTACTGTAAAATACTTATTTGAGTGCTTTTATATATTCATAACTAGCTTTACTATCCGACTTCACCCGGGACTTGGAATGTTGTCTAGGGCTAATTTCATAATCCCTTCTATTTCACTGAAAAACCTTGAAAAAAATTGATGCTTGCAAGAAAGAAAAAATCCGAAACTAATCAACTTAACTAAATCGGATGTTTTTCACTTAAGGAAATTCAACCTTAACCCACTTTATACGCAAGGTCGATTTAAGCAAGTCGGGAAGGGAATGACGTGGCGAGCTGAAAATAGTCGCGTTCGCTTAGAACTTCCAGACAAAATAAAGCTGTATTCTTGGTTCTTTCGGTAAAGTCACGTTGAAGGGAAAAACAATAAAATTCTCATGAGGTTTCGATTGCAACACAAGCAATCTTCATCAGGTGTGAAAACCACAGCAAGAAAATTTGAAAAAAGTGAGAATTTTATTGTTTTCTTTTTCTTATTTTATTTTTTTTCCCTTCTACGTGACTTTACCGAAAGAACCAAGAATATGAATCCCTGCAGTCACGAAAGCTTTAAATAGAAATGTAAAGCGTAAAGCTGTGCAAATGTTATGGCGTCAGGGCTCAGCGTTGGAGAGTTTTTGCTGCTTCACACAAACAGATGCATCTTCTGCTTTATGTTGAAGAGCTGAAAATAGCCGCATTGACTTAGAACATCGGGACGGCTATGCCGCGCATTTGTGCGGGATACACGGCCAACGCGGAGGGTTTGGGGGAAGGGTGGGTGCGTGACGTCAGCAGGCACACTGCGTGACGTCAGCAGGCACACTGCGTGACGTCAGCAGGCACACTGCGCGACGCTGCCGCATGTGGGTGACATCACAGATGTGACGTCACCGCTCACTTGCTGTGCAAAATATATCCATTATTGCGCCCCCCCCCCCCCGCCAAAATACAAAAGTCTATTTTTATACTTTTTGCATTGTGTACAGTCTGGAAGCTACCCACTTGCCAAATTTCAAGTTTGTTGCATGTTGGGAAGTATGCTAAACATTTCGAACAGACACACATATTCACAAATTTACCTTTTAGATATATAGATGGGTCCTAAGTGTGGTGATAGTGAAGCTAAAAGAACCCGTAAGGTTCTAATTTGCAAGAATTTGCACGCATGTGTTACGTCGTCACTGTAGTACCTGGTGCGGAGTGCGCGTTTTTCGCCGCCAAAATAAATTTGCAAGAAAAAAAAAGTCTCCACTTTGACGTCCGTCCATGCTCTGGTCCCTAACCAGGGCGAGGTGTTCCTGCACACAGTCGTCATGGACACAGCTTCCAACACGTACAGGGACCCCCCTAGTCCCCTCCCTCACCAGGACCCATCCTTCCCTGACTCCCAATCTCCCCGCGTCCCACCCACCCAAAGATCCCCCATGTAGCCTGTGACAGACTGTCGGGGCAAGTGCTGTTAGCGAGCGCCTCTGAAGGCCGGCACGGCACACGAGGGGGTGGGTGGCCAACACCACGCCCGGCCGCCTTTGTCTCCCTAGTGGCGATGTTTACACACCGCACCAGGTACTCATTTGAGACTGAGTCAAGCTAGGGGAGGCCTAGGACCGGTTCGAGATAATCCTCACCGGTGTTGGCCGTGAGCGGGAATCGAACTCAGGTTGCCGGGTTCGTAGCGCAACGCGCTAACCACTCACCCTGCCACACACACCCTGCCACACACACCCACCCACCCTGCCACACACACACACCCACCCACTACGCCACACACATCCACCCACCCACCCCGCCACACACACACACCCTGCCACACACACCCACCCTGCCACACACACCCACCCTGTCACCACGTCACACACACACCCTGCCACACACACACACCCACCCTGCCACACACACCCACCCTGCCACACACACCCACCCACCCACCCTGCCACCACGCCACACACACCCACCCTGCCACACACACACACCCACCCTGCCACACACACCCACCCTGCCACACACACACACCCTGCCACCACGCCACACACACCCTGCCAAACACACCCTCCCACCCACCCTGCCACACACACCCACCCACCCTGCCACACACACCCACCCACCCTGCCACACACACCCACCCACCCTGCCACACACACCCACCCTGCCACCCTGCCACACACACCCACCCACCACGCCACCCCCACCCACCCACCACGCCACACACACCCACCCTGCCACACACACACACCCACCCTGCCACACACACCCACCCTGCCACACACACACACCCACCGCTACACACACCCACCCTGCCACACACACACCCACCCTGCCACACACACCCACCCTGCCACACACCCCACCCTGCCACGCACACCCACCCTGCCACACACATCCACCCTGCCACACACACCCACCCTGCCACACACACACCCACCCTGCCACACACACACCCCCTGCCACACACACCCACCCTGCCACACACACACACCCACCCTGCCACACACACCCACCCTGCCACACACATCCACCCTGCCACACACACCCACCCTGCCACACACACACCCACCCTGCCACACACACACCCTGCCACACACACCCACCCTGCCACACACACACCCACCCTGCCACACACACACACACCCTGCCACACACACCCACCCTGTCACACACACACACACCTTGCCACACACACCCACCCTGTCACACACACACACACCTTGCCACACACACCTGTGGAATTCGGGGGGCTGTTTGTCTGGCGACCAAAGCCGAAGGGAGAAAAACATTTTATGACACCGGTCTGGTGCCGGAGGAGAGAGGGCGTGGAGGAGGAGGAGGCAACTCAGCTGTCCACTCAGCCACGTGTCCCCCCCCGGGTCATTGTGGGGGTTGGTGTCGTGAGGGGTCGAGGGTTCATCATCAGCCCCTTCCCTTCTCCCGCATCCCCCTCCCCCCATGAATCTTCTCCCCTCCTCCATCCACAACCCCAGCCACAGCAGCGCCCCTTTGGAATTCACAATGGGCGTGCGGGCATGTTGCTTCCTTACCATATCGGTCTCTCCACGTAAACAACAACAACAACAATACACGTACAGTCTTCTTCTCCTATAACGCGGTCGAAGATTCCTTCCTGAAGAACACCGCCTTATGGACACATCGCGTTACAATACATAATAAACAATGCAGGGTAAAGCACGGTCTGCGATAACGCGTGAGATGGGTAAGCAGGCCGACCGACCGAAGAGGCGCGTGGGTAGCATCTAGAAGCATCCAGCAGTATCCCAGTTCCTCGTGTGATGACGATGACGCTACACTGAAGCAGCCGTACCACCGCTTATTCCTACTCGCGCGACGCGGTTCCATTTGCTCGATCGCGTAACATCCAATTCGCATTCGCGTCATGAAAAACAATGTGTTGCCCGATACATTCCTCGTCGCGTTATATCCGATTCGCGTTCTGAAAGCAACAACGGCATGCGACTGTTTTACGCAGCCCACGAGCCGCACATTCTTGTGGGAGCGCGTACATCCCAGCGGCATTAAGTTCAACCACGTGGCACGCGCTCTGAGCTGCTTGCGACTGCCCCGTAGGCCGACTTTGCTCAAAAGAAGGTGCACAACGCACTGCCCAGGGGGCTCCCACGCCTGTGTCAAACGGCGACGACGGCGACGACGGCGACGCTCGTTTCAAGCTTTCACACTGGGAGGCACGGGCGCCTTGGGAATGGGAATGAGACGATTTCTCGTCCGCTCCTTCGCGGTGACGACTGGCCACGGGATGAGAGCGGAAACAGGGGGAACATAGACATGGATTAGGGAGAGAGGGGATAGAGAGAGAGGGGGTAGAGAGAGGGGGTAGAGAGAGGGGGTAGAGAGAGAGGGGTAGAGAGAGAGAGGGGGTAGAGAGAGAGGGGGTAGAGAGAGAGAGGGGGTAGATAGAAAGGAGGTAGAGAGAGAGAGGGGGTAGAGAGAGAGGGAGTAGAGAGAGAGGGGGTAGAGAGAGAGCGGGTAGATAGAGAGGGGGTAGAGAGAGAGGGAGTAGGGAGAGAGGGGGTAGAGAAAGAGGGAGTAGAGAGAGAGGGGGGTAGAGAGAGAGGGGGTAGAGAGAGAGGGGGTAGAGAGAGGGGGTAGAGAGAGGGGGTAGAGAGAGGGGGTAGAGAGAGAGGGAAGGGATAAGGAGGAGAGCAGAGCGTGAAATCTTTCATTTAAACGGGGGGGGGGGGGGGGCACATAAAGCAAAACATTGGAAAAAAAACAAAAAAATACAAAATAATGAAAGAAGCAAAGTGCCCACTACACCGAGCATCTTCTTGTTTCCTCTGATCGTAGAAAAAGAGACGAAAGCGAGGTGTGCGGTGTGCGGTGTGGAGGCCGCACGGCCAGAGAGAGAGAGAGAGGAGGGAAAGAGAGCCGGCCACGTGGAAGCGCCCCGGTTCAACTCCTGGTTGGGGCGGGGTGGGGGTGGGTGGTTGACTCAGGACATCGTCCTTCCCGACCAGGGGATGGGGGTTGTCGTCCCTTCGATAGACTCCGCCACGCCCCCGCCATGAGAATGTGGAATGTCCATGACTGGTTCGTGGGGCTGTAAACCGAGAGGCGAGCCACCGTCACGGGGCTGATGGGTTTGGAGCAGCGAGGTCACATCGCGCTCGCCGGACTGCCAGCTGCAAGCGGCACGCGAGCGAGGAAGGAGAAGTTGGGTCAACTCTTGCGGATGCGATGGGGAGCCAAGGACGGCTGTCTGGCTGCCTGGCTGGCTGCCTGGGAGATTTTGGTCGTTCCAGAGGGCGTGGGGTACCACGTGTCAGCCCCTCACCCCCCACACTCCCACACCTCCCACCACCCCACACTCCACCCCCACCACCCCACACCCCCCACACTCCACCCCTCGCGCGCCGGGTGCCTGAACACGGCCGAGTTATTTTTGTCTGCGCGGCGCGTGACAGATTCCCCCCCCCCGCTCCCTACTGCACCCCGCCCCTCTGTCTGTACATTCACTGCCTTTGTGGGGGGGGGGGGGCGGTGGGTGTGTTGGAGGCACGCGTGGTCGTCATTGGGTCGACCACGTGTGTTTACGTGTGCACGTGTGTGAGAACACGTGTGTGTGTGTGCACGTGTGTGATATTGCACGTGTGTGTGTGTGCCCGTGTGTGAGATTATGCGTGTGTGCACGCGTGTATACGTATGTGTGTGCACGTATGTGTGAGAACATGTGTGTATACGTATGTGAGAACACGTGTGTGTGCACGCGTGTGTGAGAACACGTGTGTGCACGTGTGCAAGATTACGCGTGTGTGTGCACTGTGTGAAAAGCGCGTGTGTAGGTGTGAGAAGACTCTATATGCATGTGTGAAAACGTATGTGTGGGCACGTGTGTGTGAGACACGTGTGTGTGTGTGCACGTGTGTGAGATTACGCGTGTGTGTGCACGCGTGTATACGTATGTGTGTGCACGTATGTGTGAGAACATGTGTGTGTATACGTATGTGAGAACACGTGTGTGTGCACGTATGCGTGAGAAGACGTGTGTGTGCGCGCACTCGTGTGAGAGTGTGTACGCCTGTGCACACGTATGTACATATGAACACGCAGTTACACGTATGTCTAAGCACACACACGCGCACATGTGCGTGTGAACACGTGGTTGTGTTTGCACCTGTGTATTCACGTTTTAAATGTAACTCTGTGTTGACACAGGTGTGTGTGCAGGTTTGTGTAAGTCGACTCAGCCTCAATTAGTACCTGGTGCAGTATTTAAACATCGCCACTAGGGAGACAAAGGCGGCCGGGCGTCGTTCTGGTCACCCACCCCTTCATATGCCGTGCCGGCCTTCATAGGTGCTCGCTAACAGCATTTGCCCCAACAGTCTGTTCAGGCTACACGGGGGATCGTTGTCTTTGTGTGTCTCTGTGTGTGTTGTGTGTGTGTGTGCGTACGCGTGGGGAGTGGTACACACGCGTGAACACGTAGCCTGTCTGTGTGTGTGTCTATCTGAGTGTGTGTCTGTCTGTGTGTCTTCGCCGGTTGGAAACATTTAGGCTGGCCTGCCTACGATCCATCCTGGGTTTAACCAGGCTGGATTGCGTGAGGAGCTCACAAATCCTTGAAAGATCTGGGCAAAGTCCCATCGGTGAGCTCCTCCGGAAGGCAAGGCTGCGTTGGCTGGGTCATGTAGCTCGCATGCCCAGCAACCGCATGCCTAAACAGCTATTGTTCGGCCGGATCGAGGGGGCTAAACGGGCGCGGCACGGGCTGGAGAAGAGATGGAGTGACGTGGTATAGGAGGACGTGGAGCTGAGTGGACTTGCCGATGACTGGTACCAGCGGTGTCAAGATCGGCCTCTGTGGAGGAGGCTCGTGAAGGACGCTACTGGGCAGTTGGAGGCTGTCGCCCTCCAACAACAACGGAGGGCGGAGGAGCGACGCTCACAACAACGAGCGGAGCGCCAGGTGGCTAAAGCACAGCAAGTTGGCACAGTAGGGGGCACAGGTGGTGCATCAGTCAGTTATCTCAGTCAGTCGACCCGTGGCACCTGGGTCTGCCCCGTGACCTCCCGCCAGCGGGCGTTCGACACTTCACGTGGCCTCAAGGTGCACATGGCCTGGCACAAGCGTCGTGGTGACGTCACCGCCACTTAGTGGTGAATGGCGGTTGTTGTTGTGTCTATCTGTGTGTGTGTTTGTCTGTGTGTCTGGCTGTGTGTGTGTCTGTCTGTATGTCGTGTGTGTGTCTATCTGTGTGTGTGTCTATCTTTGTGTGTGTTTGTGTCTGTCTGTGTGTGTGTCCCCAATAACCCTTTAGTGACTTTGCCCAGGAGGTCAATGTGCTCTTGAGTAGACGTGGGAACACGACCTGACCCCCCTCACCCCCCTCACCACAGAACCCTCCTGAACCCGCCCCCCAACCAAACCCCCCTAGAACTCCTAACAACCCCCCCCCCCCTTAGCCCCCACCTCATCTTGAAACAAGAAAGATTTCAATCAGTGCGCGGCGTCGTGCTATAAACGGACGGTTCAGAAACAGGGACACGAGGAGAGCGGGGATGAGGTGTAAATCGTCGCCACATCAAACACGTGAACAAACACGTGAACAAACACGCGAACAAACACGCGAACAAACACGTGAACAAACACGCGAACAAACACGCGAACAAACACGCGTGGAGCGATGGTGAGCGGTGATGGTGATGATGGTGGGAGAGTTTGATGCGCACTCCCGGATGAATTGGAGTAGCTCACGAGCGAGGCGTGCGTCTCCCTCTCGCTCGCCCTCGCTTGGCGAGCGAGAGGGAGACGGCGGGAGGCGTCGTGGTGGTGGTCGAGACGAATGACGGAGCAGCAGCAGCAGCCAAAGGCTGTCACGCATCAGAGAGGGGCCAGCAGAGAGCGAACCATGTCGAGGGGGAGATAGGTCGCAGGGTCGTGAGTGGCAGCGGCTTGGGTAGGCCTTCATCTAGCAGTGGATGGACCATGGCTGCTGATGATGATGATGATGATTAACCGAAGCGCTAGAGCTGTGATAAGTATGGTTGGCTACGTACGGTGCGAAAAAGTTCTACATACATTCAGCAGTGGATTGACCATAGCTGATGATGATAACCGAAGCGGTGACCATGGCTGACGATCATCCCCCAACTCCCCGAGTGCATGAACAAGGCAGCGACATTTCGGGCGACGCGCCACGATCTGAAAGTCCAGGCTCAAGCGACACTCCCGACAAAGACCATAATGATGACGATGTTGATACAGACTCAGACACCTGAGTACAGGTGTGGCGTGTTCCAAACCCAGGTGTGTAGATACCACAATTCAGGTGCATGTGTGTGCGCGCGTATTGGTGTCACGAATATCTTGAACCGGTCCTGGGCCTACCCCTAGGTGGACTCAGCCTCAACTGAGTAACTGGTGCGGTGCGTAAAAACATCGCTCCTGGGGAGACAAAGGCGGCCGGGCGTGGTGTTGGCCACCCACCCCCTCGTGTGCCGTGCCGGCCTTCATAGGTGCTACTCGCTAACAGCACTTGCCCCAACAGTCTGTTAAGGCTACACGGGGGATCTTTGTCTCGTGTGCAGGTGTGTGTGTGTACACGTGTGTATGATATGAGCAGGGTGTTTACACTTGCCCGAACAACGGACTATTAAGGCTACACGGGGGAATCTTTGTCATTGTGTCACACAAATGCGTGTGTGTAGGTGTGCACACACAGGTGTGTGTGTAGGTGTGCACACACAGGTGTGTGTGTAGGTGTGCACACACAGGTGTGTGTGTAGGTGTGCACACACAGGTGTGTGTGTAGGTGTGCACACACAGGTGTGTGTGTAGGTGTGCACACACAGGTGTGTGTGTAGGTGTGAAAAGAGGTGCGCTGATGCGGTGCAGGTGTTGGAGGCAGTCGCCCTCCAACACAAACGGGGGGCAGAGGAGCGACGCTCACAACAACGAGCGAAGCGACGGGCGGATAAACGCAGCGAGTTGGCACCCTAAGGGTCAACAGGCGGACGCATCTACCGGCCATGTCAGTGAACCCACACAACACCTGGATCTATCCTGCCAGCAGACAGCCTGTAACACTTTACGTGGCCTCTAGGTGCACCTAGCCTGGCACAAGCGACGTGGTGACGTCACCGCCACTGAGTGGCGGCGAACAGCGGCTTTTGTGAGCGTGAAAGTGTGTGTGTGTGTATGTAGTGTGTACACACTACATACACACACACACACCTCGTACACACAGCCCTGCACACTTACCCTTTCTCACACAACTGCGAACTCACACACACACACCCTTACACGAACACACACGCACCCTTACACGAACACACACACACCCTTACACGAACACACACGCACCCTTACACGAATACACACACGCGTCGGCACACCTGTGCGCGCACCTGCACGCACACACACGCGTACCTGCACGCACACACACGCGTACCTGCACGCACACACACGCGTACCTGCACGCACCTGTACACACACACGCACCTGTACACACACACACATGTGTCGGCACACCTGTACACACACACACGCATGTGTCGGCACACCTGTACACACACACACACGCATGTGTCGGCACACCTGTACACACACACACACACGTGTCGGCACACCTGTGCGCGCACGTGCACACTCGGCCACGAACCTGACAACTCGGCTCCATCCCCAACCACGGTACACATGTCAGCCCAGTTCATCGCGTCTCCCCGAGGCCTGCCGGAGGTGGGACGAGCCGGAGGTGGGACGAGGCGGCAGGACGAGAGGCGACGAGGGGGTCGGAGCAGCGCCACGGTCGCGCCTGACTCCCGGCCTGAGAACGGCGAGTGAGTGCACCGCGTCCGTGCCGTGCGTACAGTGGCGGCCAGCGAGCAGGGGGGGTGTGGGGGTGCTGAGCGGGTGGGTTGAGCTGTGTTGGGGGGGGGGATGGGCGAGAGTGGGTGTGGGTAAGCTGCTGTGAGCGCGCGTGTGTTTGTGTACGAATGCGTGTGTAGGTATGTGTGTGTGTTTGTGTGTGTTTGTGTGTGTATGTGTGTTTGCGTGTGTGTGTAGGTGCTCGCTAACAGCACTTGCCCCTACAGTCTGTTAAGGCTATACGGGGGATCTTTGTCTTTCTGTTTGTGTGTGTGTTCGTGTGTGTTTGCGTGTGTTTGTGTGTTTGTGCGTGTGTGTTCGTGCGTGTGTTTGTGTTTGTGCGTGTGTGTGTTTGTGTGCGTGTTTTTGTGTGTGGGGAGCGGTAGTGTAGCGGTTAGCGCCCTGCGCTACGAACCTGGCGACCCGAGTTCGATTCCCGCTCACGGCCAACACCAGTGACGAATATCTGAACCGGTCCTGTGCCTCCCCTAGGTCAACTCAGCCTCAAATGAGTACCTGGTGCGGTGTGTAAATATCGTCACTGGGGAGACAAAGACGGCCCGGCGTGGTGTTGGCCGCCCACCCTCCCCCTCGTGTGCCGTGCTGGCCTACAAAAGTGTTTGCTGACAGTCCGTCCACTTGCCAAACATCCCGTGAAGGCGATGGGAGGTGTGCGATTGCACTGTGAACCCTGTGACCCGGGTTCCATTTCAGTGGAAAATGCGAGCATAACCTTTCCTGGGACACCCCTAGGTCAACTCAGTCTTAAATAAGTACCTGGTGGGGAGGTGTGGGGGGGGCTTTGTCTTTGTTGTGTGTTTTTTTTTGTGGGGAGCGGTAGTGGAGCGGTCAGCGCGCTGCGCTAAGCACCCAGCCGCCCGAGTTCGATTCCCGCTCACGGCCAACACCGGTGACGATTTTCTGAACCGGTTATGGGCCTCCTCCTAGGTCGACTCAGCCTTGAATAAGTACCCGACGCAGTGTGTAGTAAACATCGCCACTGGGGATACAAAGGCGGCCCGGGCGTGGTGTTGGCCACCCACCTAACAGCACTTGCCCACAGCACTTGCTAACAGCACTTGCCCACAGCACTTGCTAACAGCACTTGCCCACAGCACTTGCTAACAGCACTTGCTAACAGCACTTGCTAACAGCACTTGCCCACAACACTTGCTAACAGCACTTGCCCACAACACTTGCTAACAGCACTTGCTAACAGCACTTGCCCACAGCACTTGCCCACAGCACTTGCTAACAGCACTTGCCCACAACACTTGCTAACAGCACTTGCTAACAGCACTTGCCCACAGCACTTGCTAACAGCACTTGCTAACAGCACTTGCCCACAACACTTGCCCACAGCACTTGCCCACAGCACTTGCTAACAGCACTTGCCCACAGCACTTGCTAACAGCACTTGCTAACAGCACTTGCCCACAACACTTGCTAACAGCACTTGCCCACAGCACTTGCCCACAGCACTTGCTAACAGCACTTGCCCACAGCACTTGCCCACAGCACTTGCTAACAGCACTTGCCCACAGCACTTGCCCACAGCACTTGCTAACAGCACTTGCTAACAGCACTTGCCCACATCACTTGCTAACAGCACTTGCCCACAGCACTTGCTAACAGCACTTGCTAACAGCACTTGCCCACAGCACTTGCTAACAGCACTTGCCCACATCACTTGCTAACAGCGCTTGCTAACAGCACTTGCTAACAGCACTTGCCCACAGCACTTGCTAACAGCACTTGCCCACAGCACTTGCCCACAGCACTTGCTAACAGCACTTGCTAACAGCACTTGCCCACATCACTTGCTAACAGCACTTTCCCACAGCACTTGCTAACAGCACTTGCTAACAGCACTTGCCCACAGCACTTGCTAACAGCACTTGCCCACATCACTTGCTAACAGCACTTGCTAACAGCACTTGCTAACAGCACTTGCCCACAGCACTTGCTAACAGCACTTGCCCACAGCACTTGCCCACAGCACTTGCTAACAGCACTTGCCCACAGCACTTGCTAACAGCACTTGCCCACAGCACTTGCTAACAGCACTTGCTAACAGCACTTGCCCACAGCACTTGCCCACATCACTTGCTAACAGCGCTTGCTAACAGCACTTGCTAACAGCACTTGCCCACAGCACTTGCTAACAGCACTTGCTAACAGCACTTGCCCACAGCACTTGCCCATAGCACTTGCTAACAGCACTTGCCCACAGCACTTGCCCACAGCACTTGCTAACAGCACTTGCCCACAGCACTTGCTAACAACACTTTCCCACAGCACTTGCTAACAGCACTTGCTAACAACACTTGCTAACAGCACTTGCCTCAACAGTCTGGTAAAGGCTATACGGGGGATACTCTACTCTTTGGTTTTTTCGGTAAAGTCACGTCGGTTAAAAGAAAACAAATACATTAAATCACGACGTTTCGGAGGCAACACAAGCTTGATACAGTACTTTTGATACAGTGACGGTTCCACCTGAAGACGGAAACGTCGTGATTTAATTTATTTGTTTTCTTTCAACCTACGTGACTTTACCGAAAAAAACAACGAGTATGGATCCTTGCAGTCACGAAAACTTCAAATCTAGACGGGGGATCTTAGTCGTCTTTGTGTGTTTTGCCAGCAGGAGTGGACGTGGAGCTGATCCGTCCTCTCTGACGATCGCTTCGTCGTCTCTGCACTGCGGCGGTCGTGAGGCGGTCACCCCCCCCACCTCCCTTCAATCAAACCCGCAATAGCCTGCGTCTGAGGTCAGCTGTTTAAAGTTGCAAGCGATCATGTTGTGATCATCGTTTGCAGCTGCGGTTGGCATCGCACCGCCGCTCCTCCTGATACACCGATGGAGTTCGACCCCCGACTCTGACGCCTGCTGCTGTATACTTGGAATTTGCGGTGTCTCTCTCTCTCTCTGTCTCTGTCTCTCTCTCTGTCTCTCTCTCTGTCCGTCCTCGTGGTCCCATGGATTTTTCTCCGGGTCCTTCTCCGCCCCCCCCCCCTGCCGCCCCCCTCCACATTTAGAATCAACACCACGCGTTTAGGAGAATTTGGCTCCTGCTCTGAATTTCCACTCGATGAAGATAAGTCACTTCTTTGAGCTATCATTTGTGATAGCTAGTTACAGTCAGGAACAGTGGCCTGTTCCTGAAAAAGAGCTCTACACAGCAGCGCAGCAGGGCCCTTACCTGGTTAAAAATATAATAAATATAACACAACTGACGTGCTTGCGTCTGGGGGTGGAATTCCTTTCCAGCTCAGACCCCGCCTGCTTGCCCATCGCCACATCTATATCAGCCTCTTGCTGTAGCTGCTCTCTCGCTGGTTCAGCAGTTCCACTGTTGGATTAACATTTTTCCGCCTGAGGACGAACGCTTGTGTTGCGATCGAAACGTCGGGATTTATTTTATTTTATACCCACGTCAATTTACCGAAAGAACCAAAGAGTATGGATTCCTGCAGTCACGAAAGCTTCAAATCAAGATGAATACCAATGCGGTAGTCAATGGGCGCGCGCCGCATCAGGACCGTAGCTCGCACCGCGGCGCCAGGGACCCGGGCTGACGGGAGGAGTTGATCCATCAGGCGGAGAGATCGGCAGTGCCATGCTCAGAATCTATTAACCCCCCCCCCCCCCAGCAGATACCCCCCCCGCCCGCCACCACCCCAACATTTTCCTGACCGCTAATGGCCACGCGGTTGCGAAGTCCGCTGTGTGTGGCTGCAGCAATGGAAATGTCCGTCTTGACCGCACGAAACACAACGGGAGGTTGACCGATGCACGGGTGAGGTCGCGGAGATGGTTTGCCCGATTGGGTCAACCGTGTTATGCACAAATCTGCTCTGTCCGCCTGATGATGCTAGTTGTAATTACTAGCGAAACGTCGTACTCAGATTGTAAATGTTGTGGATTTGCTCTCCAACAAAGCGTGTGTGCTGTACTCGTAACGAATTGGCACGTTCTGTTTACGTGACAAACCTTACTAACGACACATTCATATTTACGCGAGCGAACCCAAAGCACCAATATTATCGTGTTATGTATGCTTCTGCTGCGGCTGATGATGTTCTGGTAATTGCTGCTCACTCGGATGAGTCAGTGACTCTGCTGTTGCCACTAAACCTGGAGGGCACCACGAAGAGGTGGGGGCCTTACCATCATCCCGACCAAAATGGAACACCGCATCCCCGAATCTTCGTGAGCAGCGACTTCAAAGGGAAGGCGATGTGACTCTGACCGCCTTGTCAGCGGAGGTCTCACTCCAAATCAGTCGAGTGGCATTATATTTGCATTCACTGCGTAACACTGTTAGAAGCCACCTGGCCTATCGCTGCACATACAAATCCCCAGGTCATCTCGGCCACAGTTATGCCTTCTGTGCGCTTGCGAAACGTGTACCCCTTGAATGAACATCTGCGCCTGTGTGAAACATTCAGGCTGGACAGCCTACCATCCACCCTGGGTTTAAAGCAGACTGGATTCTGTGAGGAGCTCCAATATCCTTGAACGATCTGGACACAGTCCCATCGGTGAGTTCCTCTGGCAGGTAAGGCTGCGTTCGTTGGACGTGTTATGTAGCTCGCATGCCCAGCCACCGCATGCCCAAGCAGTTTCTGCTTAGGCAAATAGGGGGGGGGGCTAAACGGGCGCGGCATGGGCTAGAGATGAGATGGACTGATACTGATGTGGTACAGAAGGGTATGGAGTTGATTGGAATTGCAGATGACCGGTACCAGCGGCGTCAAGATCGGACTCTGTGTTGGAGGTTCGTGAAGGACGCTGCTGGGGCAGTTGGAGGCAGTCGCCCTCCAATATTGTGGGTGCCACGGTGGCTAGGAGATGTTAACTACCTGGCCTCGTATACAGGAGGTCATGGGTTAGATCCCGACCCTGACGATTCAAGTCAGGCTCGGGATCTATGAAACTAAACTATTTGTTTATGTTACCAGGTAAGGCCCGCTGAGCTATGCCGCTCATTTTCAGAAGCGACTTGGGCCGCAATTGACAGCTCAACGGAGTGGCTCTATCGTCATCATCATCACCACGTGGACATGTTGAGAGCAGTCAAACACTCTTAAACGTGTGACGTTGATTCTAAATGTGGAGGGGAACCGCAGGACCCGGAGACAAATGCACGCGACCACGGGAGAAAGAGAAACACCGCAAACTCCAAATATACAGCAGCAGCAGGCGCCAGGGTCGGGATCGAACCCACGACCTCGTGTACACCAGGCGAGGTTGCCAACATCTCGCCAGACTCGGTGAGACGTTCCTACATAAATGATAATGGTGATGATGGTGATGTCATATACAGTCAGTCTCAAGACTGAAGACATCAAGACGGGCTTGTGGATTGTCACTCGCAGTGGTTGGCTACGCTGCTGCATGCGGCTGCCTTTAGTCCAGCAGTGGAGGCAGCAGCGAGAGTTGGTGGATCACGGCATTGACCTCGTCGAGGAGGAGCTATCTACCCTGGCTCGCCAGAAGAAGGCGGTACAGCAAGTGGACGAATCGCCATCTGTACGTGGGATAGAGTGTTGCTACCTCGCACAATGCGTTGAGGGTTTTTTTTCTTCCTCCGCGTGTTCCGCTTTTCTCCCACACGTGTACCGAACAGCACGGTTGGCTACGTACGGTGCGAACGAAGTCCACCAAAGACGAAGATCCCCCGTATATCCTTAATACACTGTAGGGGCAAGTGCTGTTCGCGAGCACCTATGAAGGCCAGAACGGCACACAAGGGGGCGCGTGGCCAGCACCACGCCCGGCCGCATTTGTCTCCCCAGTGGCAATGTTTTTACGCACCGCACAAGGTACTCATTTGAGGCTGAGTCGACCTAGGCGAGGCCCAGGACAGGTTCAGATAATCGTCACTGGTGTTAGTGTAGCGGTTAGCGCTACGTTAGCCGTTACACTACCGCTCCCACGTAGTTGGACACACACGTACAGATATACATACACACATACCTACACACATACATACATACATACACACACGTACACACACATACACACATACACACACACGTACATAGACTCACACACACATACACACACACGTACATACACTCACACATGCATACACATACACACACATACACACACACATACACACACACATACACACATACACACACATACACACACATACACACACATACATACACATACACACACATACACATACATACATACACACATACACACACACACATACACACACATACACACAAAGATAAGAGAAAGATCCCCCGTCATCCACCCGCCCGGCTGCGTGACGCGGCTGATTATGCCGACGGCGTCACCGAGCGCTTCCACCTAAGCACCTCCCGTCCAGCGGCACATGCGGGAACCAGACACCGAGGCTGTCTTTGTGTGGCCCCCGACTATTGCCGTGGTGTCCGGAGCAGTGGAGAGTACAGTCTCTCCTCCTATAACGCGGGAGTTGCATTTCTGAAGAACACCGCGTTATGGAAACAATCGCGTTGTAATAATTAAATAATAAACAATGCAGGGTAAAGCACGGTCCGCAATAACGCGTGAGATGGGTACGCAGGCCGAACTAAGAGGCGCGTGGGTAGCATCTAGAAGCATCCAGCAGCATCCCGATGCCTCGTGTGATGATGTTGATGTTGATGCTACGCCGAGGCAGCCGCACCACCGCTTATTCCTACTCGTGCTGCGACGCAGTTGCATTCGCTCGATCGCGTTATATCCAATTCGCCTCATATCCAATTCGCCTTATATCCAATTCGCGTTATATCCAATTCGCGTTACATCCAATTCGCGTTACATCCAATTCGCGTTATATCCAATTCGCGTTACATCCAATTCGCGTTACATCCAATTCGCGTTATATCCAATTCGCGTTACATCCAATTCGCGTTACATCCAATTCGCGTTATATCCAATTCGCGTTACATCCAATTCGCGTTACATCCAATTCGCGTTACATCCAATTCGCGTTACATCCAATTCGCGTTACATCCAATTCGCGTTACATCCAATTCGCGTTACATCCAATTCGCGTTACATCCAATTCGCGTTACATCCAATTCGCGTTATATCCAATTCGCGTTACATCCAATTCACGTTATATCCAATTCGCGTTACATCCAATTCGCGTTATATCCAATTCGCGTTATATCCAATTCGCGTTATACCCAATTCGCGTTACATCCAATTCGGTTTATATCCAATTCGCGTTACATCCAATTCGCGTTATACCCAATTCGCGTTATACCCAATTCGCGTTACATCCAATTCGCGTTATATCCAATTCGCGTTATATCCAATTCGCGTTACATCCAATTCGCGTTACATCCAATTCGCGTTATATCCAATTCGCGTTATATCCAATTCGCGTTACATCCAATTCGCGTTATATCCAATTCGCGTTACATCCAATTCGCGTTATATCCAATTCGCGTTACATCCAATTCACGTTATATCCAATTCGCGTTACATCCAATTCGCGTTATATCCAATTCGCGTTATATCCAATTCGCGTTATACCCAATTCGCGTTACATCCAATTCGGTTTATATCCAATTCGCGTTACATCCAATTCGCGTTATACCCAATTCGCGTTATACCCAATTCGCGTTACATCCAATTCGCGTTATATCCAATTCGCGTTATATCCAATTCGCGTTACATCCAATTCGCGTTACATCCAATTCGCGTTATATCCAATTCGCGTTACATCCAATTCGCGTTATATCCAATTCGCGTTACATCCAATTCGCGTTATATCCAATTCGCGTTACATCCAATTCGCGTTATATCCAATTCGCGTTACATCCAATTCGCGTTATATCCAATTCGCGTTACATCCAATTCGCGTTATATCCAATTCGCGTTACATCCAATTCGCGTTATATCCAATTCGCGTTACATCCAATTCGCGTTATATCCAATTCGCGTTATATCCAATTCGCGTTATATCCAATTCGCGTTATATCCAATTCGCCTTATATCCAATTCGCGTTATATCCAATTCGCGTTATATCCAATTCGCGTTACATCCAATTCGCGTTATATCCAATTCGCGTTACATCCAATTCGCGTTATATCCAATTCGCGTTATATCCAATTCGCGTCATATCCAATTCGCGTTACATCCAATTAGCGTTATATCCAATTTGCGTTATATCCAATTCGCGTTATATCCAATTCGCGTTATATTCAATTCGCGTTACATCCAATTCGCGTTATATCCAATTCGCGTTATATCCAATTCGCGTTATATCCAATTCGCGTTATATCCAATTCGCGTTACATCCAATTCGCGTTATATCCAATTTGCGTTATATCCAATTCGCGTTACATCCAATTAGCGTTATATCCAATTCGCGTTACATCCAATTCGCGTTATATCCAATTCGCATTATATCCAATTCGCGTTACATCCAATTTGCGTTATATCCAATTCGCGTCATATCCAATTCGCGTTATATCCAATTCGCGTTACATCCAATTTGCGTTACATCCAATTCGCGTTACATCCAATTCGCGTTATATCCAATTAGCGTTATATCCAATTCACGTTACATCCAATTCGCGTTATATCCAATTCGCGTTATATCCAATTTGCGTTACATCCAATTTGCGTTACATCCAATTTGCGTTACATCCAATTCGCGTTATATCCAATTCGCGTTATATCCAATTCGCGTTATATCCAATTTGCGTTATATCCAATTTGCGTTACATCCAATTTGCGTTACATCCAATTTGCGTTATATCCAATTCGCGTTATATCCAATTCGCGTTATATCCAATTCGCGTTATATCCAATTTGCGTTACATCCAATTTGCGTTACATCCAATTTGCGTTACATCCAATTTGCGTTACATCCAATTCGCGTTATATCCAATTCGCGTTATATCCAATTCGCGTTTTATCCAATTCGCGTTACATCCAATTCGCGTTATATCCAATTCGCGTTACATCCAATTCGCGTTAAATCCAATTCGCGTTATATCCAATTTGCGTTACATCCAATTCGCATTATATCCAATTCGCGTTATATCCAATTCGCGTTATATCCAATTCGCGTTACATCCAATTCGCGTTATATCCAATTCGCGTTATATCCAATTCGCGTTACATCCAATTCGCGTTATATCCAATTCGCGTTACATCCAATTCGCGTTACATCCAATTCGCGTTATATCCAATTCGCATTACATCCAATTCGCGTTAAATCCAATTCGCGTTATATCCAATTTGCGTTACATCCAATTCGCATTATATCCAATTCGCGTTATATCCAATTCGCGTTATATCCAATTCGCGTTACATCCAATTCGCGTTATATTCAATTCGCGTTATATCCAATTCGCGTTACATCCAATTCGCGTTATATCCAATTCGCGTTACATCCAATTCGCGTTACATCCAATTCGCGTTATATCCAATTCGCGTTATATCCAATTCGCGTTATATCCAATTCGCGTTACATCCAATTCGCGTTACATCCAATTCGCGTTACATCCAATTCGCGTTACATCCAATTCGCGTTATATCCAATTTGCGTTACATCCAATTCGCGTTACATCCAATTCGCGTTACATCCAATTCGCGTTATATCCAATTCGCGTTACATCCAATTCGCGTTACATCCAATTCGCGTTACATCCAATTCGCGTTACATCCAATTCGCGTTATATCCAATTTGCGTTATATCCACTTCGCGTTACATCCAATTCGCATTATATCCAATTCGCGTTATATCCAATTCGCGTTATATCCAATTCGCGTTATATCCAATTCGCGTTACATCCAATTCGCGTTACATCCAATTCGCGTTACATCCAATTCGCGTTACATCCAATTCGCGTTATATCCAATTTGCGTTACATCCAATTCGCGTTACATCCAATTCGCGTTACATCCAATTCGCGTTATATCCAATTCGCGTTACATCCAATTCGCGTTACATCCAATTCGCGTTACATCCAATTCGCGTTATATCCAATTTGCGTTATATCCACTTCGCGTTACATCCAATTCGCATTATATCCAATTCGCGTCATATCCAATTCGCGTCATATCCAATTTGCGTTATATCCAATTCGCGTTACATCCAATTCGTGTTATATCCAATTTGCGTTACATCCAATTCGCCTTATATCCAATTCGCGTTATATCCAATTCGCGTTATATCCAATTCGCAGCGAGCGCGGTCCGTGGCCGAGTTTGGTGCCGCCACCGCCGTCGCCCTCGCCTCGTTGCGGCGAGGGCGACGGTTCGCCGGTTCGATTCCCCGGCGCGGCACGGTGAAGCAACGGCAACGTCCATAATGGAGAGGTTTTGTTGTTTGTTGGGTTAGATCTCGTAAATATGAATGTCGTTAAACCCGCCACCACCCGACACGGCCAATTAGTAAGGGGTTGACACGTAAACAAAACGTGGCCGATTCGTTAGCAGCACAGCGCACACAGCGGTTGTGAGTTGGTCACGAAACCCTCCGGGTTAAACTAATGGCAACGTTTTTATTTTCAATAAATAAATCCGCCACACCCCCCCCCCCCCGTATCCGTACTGTCAGACGATCGATCGCATGTAGTGGTGGCGGCGGGGGGGGGGGGTAAAGTTGTGGGGGTCATACTCCCAACTTCTTCCGCGACGGAAGAGTAGGCCAAGCACCCTCGAGAGGAGGCTCATCTGAATTAGTCCTCGAGTGGCAGGCGCCGTCCGCGCCAGCCAGCAGGGGTCGCGGTGCAACGTTAACTTGCGGGGCTGTTGCCCCCCCCCGCCCGCCTCTACCTCCCACCCCGATCGCTTGTGACTGAGGCGAGGGGACATCCCGGCAACACGCCGGGGGGGGGGGGGGTCTTTCACGTGGCGTCTTGGGGTGGCGTTCTAAGAGCGGTCTCCGCGCATGGAGACCACTCAGTGTCCAGTCACCGGTGGGGGTGGGGGGTGCGGGGGGAGGGTGCGGGGGAAGGGTGCGGGGGGGTGACCCAGACATGGGTGGAGGACGAATTTCGCAAAAGACGTCAACACAGACACGAAGACAAATATCCCCCGTGTAGCCTTAACAGACTGTTGGGGCAAGTGCTGTTAGCGAGTAGCAGCTATGAAGGCCGGAACGGTACACGAGGGTGTCGGTGGCCAACACCACGCCTGGCCGTTTTTGTATCCCCAGTGGCAATGTTTACGCACCACCCCAGGTACTCATTTGAGGCTGAGTCGACTTAGGTGCGGCCCAGGACCCGTTCAAATAATCGTCACCGGGTCGCCGGATTCGTAACGCAGCGCGCTAACCGCTGTATCACCGCTCTCACAGCCACACACGCGCAGATCAATGTTCCTCCACCACCACCATCAGCACCACCACCAGCATCATCAGCACCACCACCACCAGCACCACCACCATCATCAGCACCACCAACAACACCATCATCAGCGCCACAACCATCATCACCATCACCACCACCACCATCATCAGCACCACTACCACCACCACCATCACCACCACCATCACCATCATCACCACCACTACCACCACCACCATCACAGGCACCACGTGCCGGGTTAATGATTGCGCGGTGATGGCGCGGGGTGAGCGAGCGGGAGCGGAGTCCGAGCCGGGTTGGCAACGAGGGCACCCCCCCCACGGCACCTCCCCCCCCCCACGGCACCCCCCCCCCACACACGGCACCCCCCCCCCCCCACGGCACCCCCCCCCCCCCACGGCACCCCCCCCCCCACACACGGCACCCCCCCCACCCCCAGGGGTCGGGTTACGTGGCTCCATCACCACCACCACCAGCGTCATCGCCGTCACAACCTCACACAACCACGCGTCCCCTCCATCACCACCACAACCGTCATCGCCGTCACACCCCCACACACACACACACACACCCCCACACACACACACCACACACACCCACACACACCTCCACAAACACACCCACACCCCCCCCACACACACACCCACACACCCACCCACACAACACCCCCGCACCCACACACCCACTCACACGCCCACAACAACAACAACCGCCATTCGCCACTAAGTGCCGATGACGTCACCACGACGCTTGTGCCAGGCCATGTGCACCTTGAGGCCACGTGAAGTGTCGAACGCCCGCTGGCAGGAGGTCACGGGGCAGACCCAGGTGCCACGGGTCGACTGACTGAGATGACCAGGATGACTGGCTGATGCACCACCTGTGCCCCCTACTGTACCAACTTGCTGTGCTTTAGGCACCCGGCGATCCGCCCGTTGTTGTGAGCGTCGCTCCTCCGCCATCCGTTGTTGTTGGAGGGCGACTGCCTCCAACTGCCCAGTAGCGTCCTTCACGAGCCTCCTCCACAGAGGCCGATCTTGACACCGCTGGTACCAGTCATCGGCAAGTCCACTCAGCTCCACGTCCTCCTGTACCACATCACTCCATCTCTTCTCTAGCCCGTGCCGCGCCCGTTTAGCCCCCTCGATCCGGCCGAACAAAAGCTGTTTAGGCATGCGGTGGCTGGGCATGCGGGCTACATGACCCAGCCAACGCAGCCTTGCCTGCTGGAGCTCACCGATGGGACTTTGCCCAGATCTTTAAAGGATTTGTGAGCTCCTCACACAATCCAGCCTGGTTAAACCCAGCCTAAATGTTTCCAACCGGCGAAGATGCTCCATTAGGGGAGTCCACATTTCGCAAGCGTAGAGAAGGGAGGGAATGACCGTGGCCGAGAAGACCTGAAGCTTCGTGCGGAGCGACAGACCAGGTAGCTTCCACACAGCGTTACGCAACCGATGAAAAGATATTGCCGCTCGACTGATTTGGAGTGAGACCTTTGCTGTTAAACTGGAGCCGGTCATAAGCACACTGCCCAGGTATGGGAAACTCTCCACTCTCTCCACTACTGCCCCATCACCGATTGGGAGTTGTGGGGGTGGAGTGTCCGATGGTACAAAATACCCAGGCAGGTGCTTAGTTTTGGTGGGGCTGATAGTAAGGCCCCACCTCTTAGTGGCACGCCCACACACACACACCCGCCACACCTACACACACCCACACACACACACACCGCCACACCTACACACACACACCTACACACACCCCACACACACACACCCACACACACACCGCCACACCCCCCCCCACACACACACCCCCACACACCCACCCATACACACACACACCCACCACACACACACCCCCACACACCCACACACCCCCCCACACACACCCACACACACACACCCACACACACCCACCCACACACACACCCACCCACACACACACACCCACACACCCACACACCCACTCCACCACCCCCACCCCAACCCACACACCCACTCCACCACCCCCACACCCACACACACACACCCACCCACCCACACACACACACCCACCCACCCACACACCCACACACACACACACCCACACACCCCCCCACTCCACACACCCCCCACACTCCACCACCACCACCCCCACCCACTGTGCACCCTCGCACAACCCGAACACTCCCCCACGACCTTCATGGGCCCCTCCCCCCGCAACCCCTCCCCCTCCTATTCCGTCATGGACCCACCCCCTGCCCCCCCCAATTCCAACCCCCCCCCCCCCGATCCCAACCTCCCCATCCCCTCCCCAGCAGCACGGAGCGCGTGCAGCAGACGCGCATCAGCTGTTGGTGGGAGACCGAAGCCAGCGCAGGGAATGCAACGGGCGACCTTGGGGGGCATTGCGCGCACTTCGGCAGGCAGTACACACACACACAGACACACACACAGACACACACAGACACACACACAGACACACACACACAGACACACACATTGACACACACACAGACACTCACATAGACACACACACAGACACACACAGACACACAGACACACACACAGACACACACAGACACACACAGACAATACACACACAGACGCACACACAGACACACACACACAGACACACACACACACAGACACTACACACACAGACACACACACACAGACACTACAGACACACACACAGACACACACACACACAGACACACACATAGAAACACACACACAGACACACACATAGACACACACACACACACACAGACAATACACACACAGACGCACACACAGACACACAACAACAACAACCGCCATTAGCCACTAAGTGGCAGTGACGTCACCACGACGCTTGTGCCAGGCCAAGTGCACCTTGAGGCCACGTGAAGTGTCGAACGCCCGCTGGCAGGAGGTCACGGGGCAGACCCAGCAGGTGCCACGGGTCGACTGACCGAAATGACCGAGATGACTGGCTGATGCACCACCTGTGCCCCCTACTGTACCAACTTGCTGTGCTTTAGCCACCCGGCGTTCCGCTCGTTGTTGTGAGCGTCGCTCCTCCGCCCTCCGTTGTTGTTGGAGGGCGACTGCCTCCAACTGCCCAGTAGCGTCCTTCACGAGCCTCCTCCACTGAGGCCGATCTTGACACCGCTGGTACCAGTCATCGGCAAGTCCACTCAGCTCCACGTCCTCCTGTACCACATCTCTCCATCTCTTCTCTAGCCCTTGCCGCGCCCGTTTAGCCCCCTCGATCCGGCCGAACAAAAGCTGTTTAAGCATGCGGTAGCTGGGCATGCGGGCTACATGACCCAGCCAACGCAGCCTTGGCTGCCGGAGGAGCTCACCGATGGGACTTTGCCCAGATCTTTCAAGGATTTGTGAGCTCCTCACACAATCCAGCCTGGTTAAACCCAGGATGGATCGTAGGCAGGCCGAAGATGCTCCATTAGGGGGGTCCACGTTTCGCAAGCGTAGAGAAGGGAGGGAATGACCGTGGCCGAGAAGACCTGAAGCTTCGTGCGGAGTGACAGACCAGGTAGCTTCCACACAGCGTTACGCAACCGATGAAAAAATATTGCCGCTCGACTGATTCGGAGTGAGACCTCTGCTGATAAACTGGAGCCAGTCATAAGCACACTGCCCAGGTCTGGGAAACTCTCCACTCTCTCCACAACTGCCCCATCACCGATTGGGAGTTGTGGGGGTGGAGTATCCGATGGTACAAAATAACCAGGCAGGTGCTTAGTTTTGGTGGGGCTGATGGTAAGGCCCCACCTCTTAGTGGTAAGCTATAGCTTCAGCAGCAGCGCCTCCAACTCCTCCTCTGAGTGAGCAGCAATTACCAGATCATCGGCATACATAACGTGGTTGACCAATAGGGAGCCATCCCTTGATCGCACCCGGGCATCGATCAGCCTCCCATTATATCTGTACCAAATGGAAATTCCCCCGGTACAGCTATTGAAGGCTTCACGAACTACGCAGTCGAAATAGATGTTAAATAATGTGTGAGCCAGAGGACATCCCTGTAGCACCCCAAGGTGTACAGGGAAAGGCTCCGACTCCCAGCCACGTAGTTTTACCCGGGCCCGCTCACCATTATGAAGGTCCTTAATGATCGTGAGCAGAGGGTCAGGGACTCCGAAAGCACGAAGAACAACCCAGAGCCCAGGCCTACTGATGGTATTGTAATGAGAGCCTATATCTGGCTCACGTGGTGATCGGCTCTGCCGGTGCTGCTCTACAGCCAATGGGGGGAGAGCCTGGGAGCATGGCCCTGGCATGATCGAGGGATGTCAGCTAGGGTGATTGGTTCTACTGGTCTTGGGCTCAGCCAATGGGAAGACAAGTCAGGGGCGTGGTCCCGGGAGTTGATGGGGAATCTGGAACATTCAGCGCAGGCTATTAAGGATTGGCTGGAGCGTACCACGTGACCCAGGCATTAAATAAGGGAAGAGCCGAGGGACACGTGGTCAGACGAGGAACAAAGAGAGAGAGGGGCCACGCACGAGCGGGGCTCCGAGTGCCACGTGGCGGTGCGTCTCTTGCGATCTGTCTGCCCACTTCCCGTTGCCTGCCAGCAACGGGGAGTGCTTGTGAACTGAGATAAGTATATAAAAGGACCGATTCCACAAGCCGTCTCCAAGAGTATTATTACATTGGTGTCAGAAGTTCTTCTGGGACCGTTTGGACGATCTTCAAGATGTCCAAGCACCTCAGAAAGAAGAACCCACCCGACTCTCCATCGGAGGAGGTTGTGGAGACGGACGAGGACGATGTGCTGGGAGCTACGGCTCCTCTGCCTCCGGCTGCTTCTCGCCTCGATGCCGCTCATCGCCGACGGGAGAAAGAAACGACCACCTCGAGGGCGGACGAAGGATGGCGGCTGATGGCGGAGCAGATCGAGTCACTCCGCGCGATTTTGCTCAATTTGGTGACAGCGGTCGCGTCCTCTATGGCCCTGGGTCGGCCGCCAGCGGTTCAGCTTAATGCTGAGGACCAAGATCTTCGGCGGGAAACGATGTCCGCCATCGCTCCTGCCACGCGGGGGGAGGCCTCCATCTTGGGTGGGGCGGCGGCGACGGAGCCGTTGGATGCCATCTTGCACGAGGCTGACACCACACGGCCACCGGACGCCATTTTGACGGAGACGCGCAGAATGCGGGAAGCGGAGTTTGAGACGCTCGAGGTGTCTGCCTGCCACTGCGGACATCGTCTTCCACAGATCAAAGAATTTATCGCCGGGGCGATTGGAGTGCTTTTACGTGGCGCTTCGAGTCGGCCTTTAGATCCGTGCGTTGGACGGAGGCGGAGGCGCTGGAAGCGCTGCCCACACTGCTGGATGATGTTTCTCTGGCGGTCTTCCGATCCATCCCGGCGTCCAAGAAGAAGACGCTTCGTGATGCTTTGGCAGAAATGGCGGAGTTTTACGACCCGCCGACGGCAGCCACGAGAAAATTTATGTCACGTCGTCGAGGATCAGAGGAGTCGCCTTTGGCTTACCGGGGGGCGCTGGTGGCGTTAGCCATGGCCGCTTACCCCGACGCGACGGCTGATCACCTCGATCCTCTCATTCTTTCCCGTATGCTGGAGCTGTCCCAGGAACTCAACATCTCGCTGCCGGTATGCGGACACGAACCACTTACATCGCGATAGGTGGCGCGCTGCTTGGACGCTAAATTTAACCTCAAGTGCTGGGATCAGATGGCGGCATGGACGGGAAAACCGGAAATTGACGGCCCACCTTTGGGGTGGTCTCCACGACGGGTCGTCCACTGCTCCGATGACTCTGGCGACGACGAGGTGGTGGCTGCTGTTCCGCACTGGATTCCGAGACGACGGCTGCGCGACCAGCGTGGTGACTATGCGGGCCGACCATGTGCGGGGGCCGGGTCAAGCGAAAGCCGGCCGACGACGGCCACGTGTTTCAAGTGTGGCCGACGAGGCCATTTTGCCCGCGACTGCCGCTGCCGACCTCTGCCTTCGCCGCTTCCGCCGAGTGGACCTCCATCTCCTCCACCGGGCACGGAGCCGCGACACCCTCGGGCGAGTCGGCACAAATCGGACACCCGGCAGGTCTTTTCACATCATTCATCCACTCGCACACATAGTTGCACTTCAAATGATAACTGTGGTTCTTCTGTGTCATTACCACGCTCTACTACACAATGGAAAAAATTGGCTCGTAGGGTTGTGGCTGCGGCGTCAGGCTCATCGACGGTACGGGGTAGCATCGAGGGCATCGACGTCCGTATTTTGGTGGACACTGGCGCGTCTGCCACCATCATTTCCGATGTCATTTTTCATCTTTTGTCTATTCCCACGTCACGAATCCGCCCGGTTAATGACGCGTGTGTAGCCACAAATGGGGGTAGCATGGGTATTTTCTGGCAAGTCGATGTGCGTATTGCTATCGGTAATATTACCGCCAAAGGATCGGTGTTGATTTCTCGCTCACTGGCTGTCCCATGCCTATTAGGCACGGATTTCTTGCGCCGCATGCTACTTAAGATACTGGTCGACCAGGATTGTTTATAAATGCCAGGGGGTCGTAGGATGTCGTTCCTGCCTTCCCTGCTGGTCCGTTCGCCCCCGGGTAACGCAGTTAACGCCATGGTCGCTGCCACGGTAGAGGTTCCATCAGGCTCACAAATGCTTATCCCGCTGCATTACCGTAAACCCTTTCAGATTAAGGATGGTGCGAGGGGTGTGCTATTATACCCGTCGAATTCGGTGTCTAAATCTTTTTCCCTGGTGGCGGCTCAAACAATCGTACGGCTGGGTCAGGCCCCGTTCATACAAGTGTTGAATAGTGGCCCGGACCGGGTCGTTGTTCCGGCTGGATCGGTATTGGCTCACGCCACTACCGATTTCACCAGTTTTGACGGAAAGCCACATATTGAAACACCCACCGATGGACCGCCACGCGACCGTTCACAGGAACGGTGGATCGCGGACTTGTGCGGGGAAAATTCATCTTTATTAAACACGCAAAGGACTTCTTTGCATTCATTGTTATTACGGTATGCGGACGTTTTCAGTAAAAATGATTTGGATCTCGGCCATACCTCGCTTTTGTCGCACCATATTGACACCGGTGCGACGCCTCCGATTTGTATGCACCCGCATCGCATGAGCCCTGATGAAAGGGAACACGTGCGTGGCGTGGTAGACGAGATGTTGGCGGCGGATATTATTTTGCCGTCCAACAGTCCTTGGGGTGCGCCGGTGGTATTGGTTAAGAAGAAGGACGGTGGAACGAGATTTTGTATAGATTTCCGCCGGTTGAATAAGATATCCGTGGCGGACGCATATCCTTTACCGCAGATGGACGACTCATTGGACGCTTTATCAGGGGCAAAATTCTTCTCCACCCTCGATCTGTCCTCGGGCTTTTGGCAGCTTCCCGTCGATGACGCGTCAAAACCCAAGACGGCATTCCGCACGCCGCAAGGCCTCTTTGAGTTTAACCGGTTACCGATGGGCTTGAATGCGTCTCCGGCGACGTTTCAACGCCTGATGGAACTGGTACTGGCTGGACTACAGTGGGAGACATGCCTCATATATTTAGACGATATCATCGTTTTCAGCCGCACGTTCGAGGAACACCTCCAACGACTGGAGACTGTTTTTCAGAGAATGCGTTCAGCTGACCTAAAGTTTAAACCAAAGAAATGCCACCTTTTGCAACACTCCGTCCGTTACTTGGGTCACATCGTCAGTTCGGACGGTGTGTCCACTGACCCTCAGAAAACGCAATGTGTCCGAGAGTGGCCCACACCCACTTCGGTGGGCGACGTTCGGCGTTTTATTGGGTTTGCATCCTACTATCGCCAGTTCGTTAAGAACTTTGCCACACTGGCTAAACCACTGCATGTTCTGACGGGCAAAAATCAGAGGTTTAAATGGGGTCCGGAGGAGGAACGCTCTTTTCACTCGCTTCGGGATCACCTCGCCACGGCGCCTACGCTCGACTACCCAGACTTTTCCCAGCCGTTCATCCTTGACACGGATGCAAGCAATATCGGCATCAGGGCCGTTCTATCGCAACATAAAGACGGAGTTGAGCGAGTGGTTGCATACAGCGGCTTTGCAATACTCGTTAAAATTGGACCAACCATCAGGCCAATTGGCTCGGTGGTTGGAATCGTTACAGGAATTTTCCTTCGATATCACGTACCGCAAGGGTGCTCGCCACGCCAACGCGGACGCGCTCTCCAGGTTACCACCCATTCCCCCGTGCGCTTGTCTGACGGGTATGCACCACTGTGCAGCGCCGCCTACCTCGCCCTATCCGATTATGGGAGCGATGTCGAACGAGGACAGCCAGGATGTACCAGTTGGCACTGATGATACCCTGCGGCTGCCGCACTCGGTGTGGCTACGCGAGCAGGAGGCCGATGCCTCTCTGGTTCCGCTGCGGAAACTGATCGGGAAACCGAGAGCTCATTTGGCGGGATGGAAATGGCAGATGTTCCAGGGCCGGGCGGGACTATTGATGTGTACTGATGGATTGTCTGACCGATCACGCCTGGTCGTGCCTACATCCCTTCGCCATGACCTGCTCCGCTCTCTGCACGCTGACAAATTAATGCACCTCGGCATGCAGAAGACTTTGGCCGCAATGCAGAAAGATTTCTTTTAGCCCGGCATGACGGCAGACGTTAACGACTTTGTCCGGTCATGCCATGATTGTGCGAAGAGGAAACAGCCTCGGAAACATTATGTGCCGCCACTACATTCCATTGAGGTATCCCATATCAATGAATTAGTCGCTCTGGACATCCTGGGGCCGTTCCCTCCATCGGCTAGGTGCAACAAATACCTTCTGGTCGGGGTAGAATATTTTTCTCGATGGCCTATGGCCTGGCCTCTGCCTGACCAAACGGCCGCGTCCATCTCCGATGCTTTCTTGAATGGTTATGTCATGGATAAAGGAGCACCCGAGAGGCTGCTCACAGATCAGAGACGTAACTTCTCCTCCAAATTGCTCAAGGATGTTTGCGATGCGCTGGGCACCAAAAAAATCTGCACTTCCCCTTACCATCCGCAAACGGATGGCATGGTGGAACGATTTAACCGCACCCTTTCGGCTATGCTTTGTCACACGGTGAGTGAAAAACAGACCGATTGGGACTTGCACATACCGGGCGTCCTAGCGGCCTACCGCATGGTTCCGCACGCGTCCACGGGATATTCGCCATTTTTCCTGATATATGGCCGTGAGAATGCACCCCCCATTGATGTGCAACTGGGTACACCGAGTAAACAACCGTCCCTTTCCTTGCCTGATCACGTACGGGACTCGCTTGCACGGGTTACAGAGGCGCGAGAGGCCGCCAGAAGTGCGACGGCCCGTACGCAGGCAAGGAACGAGAGGTGTGCGCGTCGATCGCGTACTCACATGCCCTGGTCGGTGGGCGATCTGGCATGGCTCCACTGCCCTCAGGTGCCAGCGGGCACATCCCCTAAACTGCACAGGCCTTGGCGGGGGCCTGTGACGTTGGTGGACATTCGGAACCCACAGAATGTTCGCGTCCAATACGGAAAACGTCGGTGGTACGTCCATTCGTCGCGACTCAAACCCTACGTTGACCCGCGTGCCGACCCCTCATCTCCACTTGTTGACCTGCTGGGGTCTGCTGTGCCGAATGTGCCACTTGCCTCGCCCATTGATCCCCAGCGGGACTGTGTTGTGCCCCCCGCAGATGAACAGGTTTTGAGGGCTGATGAGACCCCCGCCGTCCCTCCTCCAACGGGACCTACCCCGGATACGACCGAAACTGAACATTCTCCTTCTTCTTCTTCACGTCAACCACTTCCTGCAGATCCGGCGGCAAGGCGACCATGCGCAGGAAGTGGAGAGGGTCCCGCGGCACGTACGCGGTCGAAATCTCTTCCGTTTTGATAGCATTGATTGCCTTGCAGTCCCTTCCCTGTTGTTACTGCGCTGCAAGGGCGCCCTAATGTATGTCTGTCGTTCATGGGTGATTTTTATTTTTGTTTTCGGCGCATAAACGTCTGGTTCACCCCCTTCCTTGTTAATGCGTCTTAGACGCCCTAATAAGCAATTTTATGGGATCGGCTTGTCACACTTTTCCCAGCCGAGACGGCTGACTTTTTCACCGGGGGGGGGATGTAATGAGAGCCTATGTCCGGCTCATGTGGTGATCGGCTCTGCCGGTCCTGCTCTACAGCCAATGGGGGG
The DNA here is from genome assembly GCF_965212315.1 of Lampetra planeri. NCBI lineage: Eukaryota > Metazoa > Chordata > Hyperoartia > Petromyzontiformes > Petromyzontidae > Lampetra > Lampetra planeri. Next base: position 11,103,027 of record NC_136140.1, read on the forward strand.
AGAGCCTGGGAGCATGGCCCTGGCGTGATCGAGGGATGTCAGCTAGGGTGATTGGTTCTACTGGTCTTGGCCTGAGCCAATGGGAAGACAAGTCAGGGGCGTGGTCCCGGGAGTTGATGGGGAATCTGGAACATTCAGCGCAGGCTATTAAGGATTGGCTGGAGCGTACCACGTGACCCAGGCATTAAATAAGGAAAGAGCCGAGGGACACGTGGTCAGACGAGGAACGAAGAGAGAGAGGGGCCACGCGCGAGCGGGGCTCCGAGTGCCACGTGGCGGTGCGTCTCTTGCGATTTGTCTGCCCACTTCCCGTTGCCTGCCAGCAACAGGGAGTGCTTGTGAACTGAGATAAGTAAATAAAAGGACCGATTCATAGGCCTTGACCAGGTCAATAAAGCAGAGATGTAGGTCTTGTTGGAATTCCCTACACCTCTGCTGTAGCAGACGGACAGAAAATATGGCATCTGTGCAGGACCGCCCTTTCCTGAAACCGCATCGGGGCTCCTTAAGACTATCCTCAGCGTGCCTAGCAAGGCAAGTTGAATAATCCTTGCCAGGATTTTTCCCGGCACACTAAGGAGTGAGATGCCCCTGTAGTTGTTACAGTCTGTGTGGTCCCCCTTCTTAAACAGGGGGACCACCAGGGCATCCTTCTAATCCTGCGGAACCCGTCCAGTGGTCCAGACTATTGTTATGTCATGTAGGGCAGTCTGTGCATAAATGCCACCCTCCCTCAGCATTTCGCTTGGGAGATCATCTCTGCCTGAGATCATCTCTTTTCTGATCTCAGGCTCTGGATTGCCTTCAGTATTTCCTCAACAGATGGCACCTCAGCCAGCCACTCATAGGGGGTGACTTTTTCTTCCAATATTTGAGGCACCACAGCCTCGGCAGGGTCATCCCCACTTTGTCCCACGTTGTTTTCCAGGCTGAAGGATGTCCCCTCCCCCAGGACCTCACAGAAATGCTCAGCAAAACTGCAAACCTGTTCCTAGGGGTCGGAGATTGGATAACCGTTCTTTCCCCTAACGTGTGGCGCTGCAGGTTACTTTTTTATGGAATTAAAGAGCGATTTGTGATCGCGGGCTATTGAGGCAGACTCCATCTCCTCAGCAACCCGCGACCACCACCCATCCTTGCAGCGCCTCACGGCTCTCCGAATCTCCGAGCGCCGACTGCGGTAAGCCTCCTCATTTTCCGACGTGGGATGCTGCAGCTGATGAGAGTGGGCCTGTCGCTTTTTCTCAGCCAGCTTAAACACCTCCTTTGTCAGCCAGGGTTTCTGGGGAGGTCTGGACCATGTACCCAAAGCAGTCATTGCAGCTGCATGAGCCACAGTCCTAAACCTCGCCCAATTTCCCCTCGACATCAGGAGGAGTGGGGGACGGTGCCAACCCCAGCCGCAAGCGATGATGAAATTCTCGCTTGCAACTTTCATCAGCTAACTGAGACCATGCCACTAAGGGTTTGAAAGGGGTCCTGGGTGTACACCCACCACAAGAGTGGAAGAATGGCAGGCGCATCTTACAGATGACAAGTCGATGGTCAGTGGGCAGATCAGCTCCACCGTAGGTCCTGGTGTCAAGGATATGGGCTCACATCCACTGTTCCGTCACTATGTAGCCCAGCAGATGTTCTTGCTTGGACCTGGCATGCATCCATGATGTTGTGCGCCGATACCTGAACAGCATGTTGGTAATTACAAGCACAAAATCTAGCAGCCTCCTGCCGTTGTTATTGAGTTGATCTGGCCGAGACCAGGTGCCAGCATCATGACCAACTCGGGCATTGAAGTCACCCAACAAGATGACTCTGTCCCGAGTGGCCACTTTAGTCAGCACCTGTGACAGGAGGTCATAGAAGGCATCTGACTCATCGGCTTTTTCTGCATCCCTCCACGGATGTTCGTCTTCGGTGGGGTAACCACGACCACTACTCCTCGCCTCCGGTTGATGGGAAGGCGAGCCCAAAGTATCCTGGGGCTTACAGCTTCCCACACCTCACCGCCACGCTCCCACGCCCCCTTCATTCTTTTGTTCAGAAGAAGAGCCACACCCTGTTGTTTGGCAGTCTCCTGCCCCAAGTGGAGGACTTTCCACCCCTCATGGTGGCAGGAGCCAGAACCGGTCCACCGGACCTCCTGAATGCCGCAGAGATCCAGGCGGTACCGGTCCAGCTCCCGACAAAGGAGTGGCAGCCACTCCTCCGCAGTGAGCATTCGAACATTCCACGTGGCCACCCGCAGTGGTTTTTCGTTGTTTCTGGAGGAGCCCCGATGGTGAAGATTCAATCTCCTGGCTCCGCCAATTGGGGTTTGGCCAGGAGACGTCATAGAAGCCTGTCCCCCCGGGGCCTCTGGCACAAGCTTATTTGTTACATTTGTATGTTTATATCGTAGTCTCGTGGTAATTCATTGAAGGTGGAGGGGTTACCAGCCCCTCACACCCGTCCAGAGCCCCCGTTTAGCCACTGTGGTGGTCACAGACGCCATGAGGGGAGAGGCCAATGGGCATTGACCCTCCCCCAACAGCACTGTCCACAACAGTGTTGCCCGTCCGGCACCGCAAGGAGGTAGGAGGTTGTTTTGTTGGACACAGACAATACACACACACAGACAATACACACATATATATATGAGTCAGGCAGACACGCAAAGACACGCAAAGACAAACCAACATTCAAATGATATACTGCTATACCGACAGACGCACTCACAGGTAAATATACACACAGATACGTGGTAGACAAAGATCCCCCCTATATCCTTCACAGAATGTTGGGGCGAGTGCTGTGAGCACATATGAAGGCCGGCATGGCACACGAGGGGATAGGTGGCTAGCATCACTCCGGACCACCTTTGTCTCCCGAATGGCGATGTTTACACACCACACTCATTTAAGTCAGAGTCAACCTAGGGGAGGCCCAGAACCGGTTTAGATAATTAATCGTCACTGGCGTTGTCCGTGAGCTGGAATCGAACCCGGCTGGCCGGGTTGGCCGGGTTGGCCGGGTTCGTAGCGCGCTGAGCGCTGAGCGCTACACTGCCGCTCCCCACCGGTGTTCAGACACCGCACCCAGACACTTTCTCCCACCACCACCACCACGACCACCACGACCACCACCACCACGACCACCACCACCACGACCACCACGACCACCACGACCACCACCACCACGACCACGACCACGACCACCACCACGACCACCACCACCACGACCACCACGACCACCACCACCACGACCACCACAACCACGACTACCACCACCACCACGACCACCACCACGACTACCACCACCACGACCACCACCACCACCACGACGACCACCACCACCACGACGACCACTGCCACCACCACGACGACGACCACCACCACCACGACCACCACCACCACGACCACCACCACCACGACTACCACCACCACCACCACGACCACCACCACCACGACTACCACCACCACCACCACCACGACCACCACCACCACCAGGACCACCACCACCACTACCACCACCACCACCACCACGACCACCGCCGCCACCACCACCACCACGACCACTACCACCACGACCACCACCACCACCACTACCACCACCACCACTACCACCACCACCACGACCACCACGACCACCACCACCACCACCACGACCACCACCACCACCACCACGACCACCACGACCACCACCACCACCACTACCACCACCACGACCACCGCCGCCACCACTACCACCACCACCACTACCACCACCACCACTACCACCACCACGACCACCACCACCACTACCACCACCACCACCACCACCACAACCACCACCACCACCACTACCACCACCACGACCACCACCACCACGACTACCACCACCACCACGACCACCACGACCACCACCACCACTACCACCACCACCACGACCACCGCCGCCACCACCACCACCACTACCGCCACCACCACGACCACCACCACCTTTACCACCACCACCACCACCACCACGACCACCACCACTACCGCCACCACCACGACCACCACCACCTCTACCACCACCACCACCACCACGACCACCACCACCACCACCACGACCACCGCCGCCACCACCACCACTACCACCACCACCACGACCACCACCACCACGACCACCACCACTACCACCACCACGACGACCACCACCACCACTACCACCACCACCACCACCACGACGACCACCACCACCACCACTACCACCACCACCACGACCACCACCACCACCACGACGACCACCGCCGCCACCACCACCACCACCACGACCACTGCCGCCGCCGTCACCGCTACCCACGGGCGCCACCGTGCGGTGGAGAGCCCAGCCCACTCTGGGGCGGTGGAACGTTTTGTGGGCGACTGGGGAGTGACTGGGGAGTGACTGAGGAGTAACTGGGAGTGACTGGGAGTGACTGGGAGCAACTGGGAGTGACTGGGAGTGACTGGGAGTGACTGGGAGCGACTTGGAGCGACTGGGAGTGACTGGGGAGTGACTGAGGAGTAACTGGGAGTGACTGGGAGTGACTGGGAGCGACTGGGGAGTGACTGGGAGTGACTGGGAGCAACTGGGAGTGACTGGGAGTGACTGGGAGTGACTGGGAGCGACTTGGAGCGACTGGGAGTGACTGGGGAGTGACTGAGGAGTAACTGGGAGTGACTGGGAGTGACTGGGAGCGACTGGGGAGTGACTGGGAGTGACTGGGAGCAACTGGGAGTGACTGGGAGTGACTGGGAGTGACTGGGAGCGACTGGGAGTGACTGGGGAGTGACTGGGAGTGACTGGGAGTGAATGAGAGTGACTGGGGAGTGACTGGAAGCGACTGGGAGTGATTGGGAGTGACTGGGGAGTGACTGGGGAGTGACTGGGAGTGACTGGGGAGTGACCGGGAGTGACTGGAGAGCGACTGGGAACGACTGGGAGCGACTGGGGAGTGACTGGGAGTGACGGGGGAGTAACTGGGAGCGACTGGGAGCGACTGAGGAGTAACTGGGAGTGACTGGGAGCGGCTGGGGAGTGACTGGGGAGTGATTGGGGAGTGACTGGGAGTGACTGGGAGTGACTGGGGAGTGACTGGGAGCGACTGGGGAGTGACTGGGGAGTGACTGGGAGCGACTGGGAGTGACTGGGGAGTGACTGGGAGTGACTGGGAGTGACTGGGAGCGGCTGGGAGCGACTGGGGAGTGATTGGGGAGTGACTGGGAGCGACTGGGAGTGACTGGGGAGTGACTGGGAGCGACTGGGGAGTGACTGGGGAGTGACTGGGAGCGACTGGGAGTGACTGGGGAGTGACTGGGAGTGACTGGGAGTGACTGGGGAGTGACTGGGAGCGACTGGGGAGTGACTGGGAGCGACTGGGAGTGACTGGGGAGTGACTGGGAGCGACTGGGGAGTGACTGGGAGCGACTGGGGAGTGACTGGGAGTGACTGGGAGTGACTGGGGAGTGACTGGGGAGTGACTGGGAGCGACTGGGGAGTGACTTGGAGTGACTGGGAGTGACTGGGGAGTGACTGGGGAGTGACTGGGAGTGACTGGGAGTGACTGGGAGTGACGGGGGAGTAACTGGGAGCGACTGGGAGCGACTGGGGAGTGACTGGGAGTGACTGGGAGTGACTGGGAGTGACTGGGAGTGACGGGGGAGTAACTGGGAGTGACTGGGAGTGACTGGGAGTGACTGGGGAGTGACTGGGGAGTGACTGGGAGTGACTGGGAGTGACTGGGAGTGACTGGGAGCGGCTGGGAGCGACTGGGGAGTGATTGGGGAGTGACTGGGAGTGACTGGGAGTGACTGGGGAGTGACTGGGGAGTGACTGGGGAGTGACTGGGAGTGACTGGGAGCGACTGGGAGTGACTGGGGAGTGACTGGGGAGCGACTGGGGAGTGACTGGGAGTGACTGGGAGCGACTGGGAGTGACTGGGGAGTGACTGGGAGCGACTGGGGAGTGACTGGGGAGTGATTGGGAGCGACTGGGAGTGACTGGGGAGTGACTGGGAGCGACTGGGGAGTGACTGGGGAGTGACTGGGAGCGACTGGGAGTGACTGGGGAGTGACTGGGAGTGACTGGGGAGTGATTGGGGAGTGACTGGGAGTGACTGGGAGTGACTGGGGAGTGACTGGGAGCGACTGGGGAGTGACTGGGGAGTGACTGGGAGCGACTGGGAGTGACTGGGGAGTGACTGGGAGTGACTGGGAGTGACTGGGGAGTGACTGGGAGCGACTGGGGAGTGACTGGGGAGTGACTGGGAGCGACTGGGAGTGACTGGGAAGTGACTGGGAGTGACTGAGAGTGACTGGGAGTGACTGGGGAGTGATTGGGGAGTGACTGGGAGTGACTGGGGAGTGACTGGGAGCGACTGGGGAGTGACTGGGAGCGACTGGGAGTGACTGGGGAGTGACTGGGAGCGACTGGGGAGTGACTGGGAGCGACTGGGGAGTGACTGGGAGTGACTGGGAGTGACTGGGGAGTGACTGGGGAGTGACTGGGAGTGACTGGGGAGTGACTGGGAGTGACTGAGAGTGACTGGGAGTGACTGGGGAGTGACTGGGAGTGACTGGGGAGTGACTGGGGAGTGACTGGGAGTGACTGGGGAGTGACTGAGAGTGACTGGGAGTGATTGGGGAGTGACTGGGAGCGACTGGGAGTGACTGGGGAGTGACTGGGAGTGACTGGGAGTGACTGGGGAGTGACTGGGAGCGACTGGGGAGTGACTGGGAGTGACTGGGGAGTGACTGGGAGTGACTGAGAGTGACTGGGAGTGACTGGGGAGTGACTGGGAGAGGCGCGCTCCGCACTCCGTGGGTCACCGAGCGGCGTGCGGGTTGGCTGGGGGGGGGGGTCTGGGGGGGGGGGGGCTGGGGGGATAAAGGCGCAGCCGCCTTGCGTCTCCGCCCTCGCTGCCGGCGGAAGAGATTCCCGCAGCGGGGTGGCGCGCGCAACGTGCACGCGCGAGAGAGAGAGACCGGCGATTAGTGGCACGGTGGTTAGCGCGCACTGCGCTACGAACCCTGCGACCCGAGTTTGTGTGCCTGTGCCCGCCTTTAATATGTGCTTGCCAACACTCTGCCTCAACGGTCTTGTTGGACCTGTGTGATTGTGGGAACGTATTTGTGAGTGTGATTGGTTGTAATTGTGTGCTCGGCTCGGGTATCCGGGCGGTCTCCAATACTTTAATTCTTTACATTGTTGTTATTATTTGCTGCCATAACTTTTCACATTTCTCGGTTGTGGCGAGATGTTAACAACCTCGTCTGGTGTACAGAAGGTCGTGGGTTCGATCCCGACCCTGACGCCTGCTGCTGCTGTATATTTGGAGTCTGCGTGTCTCTCTCTCTCTCCCCGTGGTCGCGTGGATTTTTTCCACCGGGTCCTCCGGTTTTCCCTTCCACATTTAACATCAACATCACCACGCCTTTAGAGTGTTTGGCTGCTCAACACGTCCACGTGGTAAGCCACTTCGTTGAGCTATCATTTGTGATCGCCGGGTCGCTTCTAAAAGCAACAGCTACAGAGCTCAGTTGGAGCCTGACCTGGTAAAATAAAACAAAAAAGTTGAGTTTAGTTGAATGTGTGCGTTCGGAGCGGTGGCGCAGCGGTTAGCGCACTTCGGAACTATCCCCGGCGACCCGAATTCGATTCCCGCTCACGGCCAAGATTGGTGACGGATATCCGAACCCGCTCCGGGCATCCGAACCCGCTCCGGGCATCCGCCAGGTCGACTCGACCTTAAGAAAGATGAGAACTGCATCTGGCGCGTTGTCTGAACACCAGCGTTGGGGAGACAAAGGCGGCCGGGCGTGGGTTTGCTGGCCACCCAGCCACTTTAGAGGCGCTGCTGCGACTCGCTAACAGCCCTTGCCCCAACAAGGTGCCTCATTGTCCGACTAATCGCGTGTGCGTGTTCTGTGTTAACAATCCACTTAGGCCAGACCTCGGCGGCACGGCTCGAATATCCCTGCGGTCTCACGTTATTTCATTATTAATGTCGCCGCCGCCGCTGTTGTTGTTATTTAATTATTATTTGCTGTCATCACTTTTCACATTCTCAGTTGTAAATGGAGCTTCGGCTTTTCTCCCGAGTGGTGACGCACACACAAACACACACATACACAAACAAATACATACACACACACACACAAACACACAAATACACACATACACACACAAACACACACAAACATATACACACACATATACAACAACAACAACTGCCATTCGCCACTAAGTGGTAGTGACGTCACCACGACGCTTGTGCCAGGCCATGTGCACCTTGAGGCCACGTGAAGTGTCGAACGCCCGCTGGCAGGAGGTCACGGGGCAGACCCAGGTGCCACGGGTCGACTGACTGAGATGACCGAGATGACTGGCTGATTTAACAGCAGAGGTCTCACTCCGAATTAGTCGAGTGGCAATATATTTTCATCGGTTGCGTAACGCTGTGTGGAAGCTACCTGGTCTGTCGCTCCGCACGAAGCTTCAGGTCTTCTCGGCCAGTCATTCCCTCCCTTCTATACGCTTGCGAAACGTGGACCCCCCTAATGGAGCATCTTCGCCGGTTGGAAACATTTAGGCTGACCTGCCTACGATCCATCCTGACCCAGCCAACGCAGCCTTGCCTGCCGGAGGAGCTCACCGATGGGACTTTGCCCAGATCTTTCAAGGATGTGTGAGCTTCTCACACAATCCAGCCTGGTTTAAACCCAGGATGGATCGTAGGCAGGCCAGCCTAAATGTTTCCAACCGGCGAAGATGCTCCATTAGGGGGGTCCACGTTCCGCAAGCGTATAGAAGGGAGGGAATGACTGTGGCCGAGAAGACCTGAAGCTTCGTGCGGAGCGACAGACCAGGTAGCTTCCACACAGCGTTACGCAACCGATGAAAAGATATTTCCACTCGACTAATTCGGAGTGAGACCTCTGCTGTTAAATCCGAGCCGGTCATGAGCACACTGCCAAGGTATGGGAAACTCTCCACTCTCTCCACTACTGCCCCATCACCGATTGGGAGTTGTGGGGGTGGAGTGTCGGACACACACAAAAACACACACACACCCATACTGTATAATCAAAATCACATCGCATTCCCTAAACACACACACACACAATCAAAATCACATCACTCACACAAAGTCCAAGATCCTCCACATAGCCTTAACAGACTGGAGGATCAAGTTCTGTAAGCGTGCACCTATTTACTATTGAAAAAAACACGATTCCTACCAAAGTTAAACTTTGTTGGGGCAAGTGCTGTTAGCGAGTAGCAAGCACCAGCGAAGGCCGGATCGTCGCACGAGGGGGTGGAGTGGCCACCAACAGCACTTGCCCCAACAGTCCGTCAAGGCTATACGGGGGATCTTTGTCCACCCGTTTCCGTCTGTATTTACCCGTGTCCGTGTGTCCGTGTCGCTTCTGTTTCCCCAAGGGGCGATGTTTTTACGACTCCCGACCAGGGCACTCATTCGCGGCTGAGTCAACCAAGGACCGCTTCGATGTTCGCCACCGTTGTAAGGTCGCGTGCAGAAATCCAACTCGGGTCACCGGGGTTCGCAGCGCGGCGCTAACCACAGCGCCACCGCTCCCCACGCAGTCGCTGGCGCAACCTCTGGGGGGGGGGGGAGTTTTTGTTGTTTTTGTTGCGGCAGAAACGAGCGCGCGGCGACATCCTGAGAAACGCGTTCATGTTCCACGCTAACGGAGAGTTCGACTGGCACATGTTGCATACAACATCATGTATGTTGCGGGTAACACGCGTGTCTGTTGTGCATGTTGCGTACAACACGCGTGTCTGTTGTGCATGTTGCTTACAACACGCGTGTCTGTCGTGCATGTTGCCTACAACACGCGTGTCTGTCGTGCATGTTGCCTACAACACGCGTGTCTGTCGTGCATGTTGCCTACAACACGCGTGTCTGTCGTGCATGTTGCCTACAACACGCGTGTCTCTTGTACATGTTGCTTACAACACGCGTGTCTGTTGTGCATGTTGCATACAACACGCGTGTCTGTTGTGCATGTTGCCTACAACACGCGTGTCTGTTGTGCATGTTGCATACAACACGCGTGTCTGTCGTGCATGTTGCCTACAACACGCGTGTCTGTCGTGCATGTTGCCTACAACACGCGTGTCTGTCGTGTATGTTGCGGGCAACACGCGTGTCTGTTGTGCATGTTGCATACAACGGTGCTGGTCACCCACTCCCTCGCTAACAGCACTTGCCCCCCATAGCCTGTTGGCTACACGGGGGATCTTTGCCTCTGCCTCTCTCCCCGGTCTGATTGTCTCTGTGATGCACAGATGGAATGTCACATATCGGATTTGGCATCGCGCTCCGAAGTGTAGAGGGGGACGGGGGGGGAAGAAAACCCGACACAGAGTCGGCTCGATCTGATCGCATCGCTGCCGCTGATCAACACCCAGAATTTCCGGAAACTCAGCAGCAAATATCTTCAACAAAGATCGGGGCATACTTCTGTTTGTTGTTGCGGGGATCAAAGACGTTTCGGGGTTCGAAAGGGTGGGGAGCGGGGGCCTTTGGGATCGTTTTAGTTAAACTATTTTTTTTGTTACAGCCGCTGGAGTGCCAGGCTAGGTGCACGTGTTGTGTGAAGGGCTGTCGCTGGCCGGCAGCGAGGCACCAGCTGCGCTCAGCGCGGCCATCCTCGCTGCGTTTTATGCTACCAGCGCTCCGCTCGTTGTTGTGAGAGTAGCTCCTCCGTCCTACGTTGTTGTTAAAACTAAACTAGTTTTTGTTTTACCACTTTAGGGCCCACTGAGCTACGAAGATACATTTTTAAGAAGCGACCTGGCGATCACAGACGATGGGCTCAAGGAAAGCGTCTCATCATCACGCCGACAGTCATAGCAGCAGACAAAATACTAAACGTGGAGGCAGAGAAAAATCCACGCGACCACGGGGAGAGAGACACCGCAAACTCCAAATACACAGCAGCAGCAGCCGTCAAGGGTCGAGGGATCGAACCCACGACTACGTGCACACCAGGCGAGGTGGTCACATCGCGCAACCGTGACGCCTCCCCACGTCAGAGGCACGGACCCAGTTTAGTGACAAATTGTCGACGAGGAACCCCGAAGAGAAAACCCCTCGAGTTGTGGGGGTTTTTGTTTCTCTCTCTTTGAATCAAAGTCACCACCACCATGGGCCTGCAAAGACAAATATCCCCCGTGTAGCCTTAACAGACTGTAGGGGCAAGTGCTGTTAGTGAGCATCGGGCTGCACACACAAAGACACACACACGCCCAGACACACACACACGCAGACACACACGCACACACACGCACGCACACAGACACACGCACACAGACACACGCACACAGACACGCACACAGACACGCACACAGACACACACACGCACACAGACACACGCACACACGGACGCACAAAGACACACACACGCACACAGACACACGCACGCACACAGACACACACGCACGCACAAAGACACACACACGCACACAGACACACGCACACACGAACGCACAAAGACACACGCACGAACACAGGCACACACACACACGCTCTTGCCCAGGTGAGACCGCAACAGAGACCAGTATAGAAGTCACATTTGCAAGAGGGACCTGAAGGGGGAAGGAGTCGGGGTCCGCCCGTGGCCACGTGGATTGTCTCCGGCTCCTCCGGTTTCCCCCTCCACATTTAGAATCGTCGTCCATTTCGATAATTTGGCTGCTATGAATTTCCACATTACAGAATCAACGTCATGCGTTTCGGAGTGTTTTGGCGACTGCTGTACATTCCCACGCGATGCTGAGAAGCCACTCGGTGAAAGCGATCATTGGTGGTCGCCAGGCCGCTCCTGACACAGAGCTACAGCTCAGTGGGGCCTTACCAAGTAAAGTCGTTGAAGACGATTGCTGCTGTTTCTGTTTGTGTAATTATTTCAAATTGTGCAGTCTGCGGTGTCACTTTACAAATCTGGACCTTAACACCGGCGCACGACCAGCCGACTCCTACCCATGGCAGCCACCGGCATCTTTAACGCCCCGCGCGAGCGAAGCAGACGGCGTGTGGCTTCACGACCATCGCGGCCCACCGCACTGTTAACCAGGGCGGCCGCCTGGCTCGGCCGAACCGGGGAACGGTGGTGCAGCGGTTAGCGCACCGTGCACTACGAACCCGGCGACCCCAAGTTCCATTCCTGGCCACGTAAAAAAAACACATCATTCGTTGGCAATTTTCAGAACCGGTCCTGGTTCTCTCCTCTAGGTCAATTCAGCCTTAAACGATTGCAATTCAACTACTTGGCGAATCGAGGAGGCAAGCGGACGGCACTTGCCTCAACGGTCCGTGTAGGCTCCACGGGGCACCTTTGTCTTTGTGTGCAGTACATGTTCTTTGCGCAACGCGGGCTGCGGCACAAACACAGAGCCGCCTCCTGTGTCCCTCCCAGGCACGCCCAGAGCTCGGCGCCAGGCGACATCGTTTCCGCGTTTCTGAGACCGAAACTCTGGGGCTTGGCTCCCAACTTTGTTGCCTCGTCACTCCGTTGGGGTGTGGTGGCCGACGTCTCTCGCTCGATCTCGAGCCGTGGGCCAGTGGCTCGGCACAGACCTCCCACCCACCCCCGTCGACCCGCTCAACCATTCCTCCGCTCACCCAAACCAACCATCCCACCGCTCTACCTATCCACCCACGAACTCAACCCACACTAAATCACCCACTCACCCGCCCGTGTCCACTTACCAGCTGTAGCACAGTTATTGTGCACATGGGTGGGCCAATGGGTGGCTGAGAACAGGGTGCGGAGTGGTGGCACAGGGTCCGGAGTGGTGGCGCAGGGTGTCATTGGGGCTTGCAAAGGGGCCTCCTGAGTTGGCCGCTGGCGTGAGGCCGACTCTGCCGAGGGTTAAATACCCAGGCGGGCAGACGACGAGCGAGGGCCGAGACTCCACTCGCCGTGGCTCCGTTTGCTGCGGCACTAAAGCCGCACGCTGATGGAATGAATCGATGACGCGGCCACGTGGCCCGCGCTCAGAGTTCCTTAAAATCCGCACTGGCGTAGACGAGGTGGTCAGGGGCACGCGCGGAGGCACAGAGTGAACGGGCTGGCATCGGGCCCGCGTTGGCACAGCCCGTTGGCAGTGGCGCACCGAGCGAGCGGCGGCACGGCGGTTGGCAGGTCGCGGCGGCGCCGTGGCCACCTGCGCCCACGCAGCCCCACGGCGCCCTTCCCCGCGGGGTGAGGCGGGTGCGCGGCGAGGAGGGCCTCGGCTACGCCGCCGCCAACGCCGCGAGCGACGGGGGTAACGCCGACACGGCAGCGGCACGGAATGAACCCGGCAGTGGCGCCACCGCCGGAGACGGGCAGAGACGTCCCCGCCCCCTCCCCCGTGGGGCTCGGGTCTCCGGCCAAGACTCGGGAGCTGCGGAGCCGGAGGATGGGGGGGGGGGGTCACCGCACTCCGCGGACGCCGCGTGGAAGGAACGCGGAGACACGGGGCGCTTCGAGTAAAACCACCACCACCAGCGGCAGCGGCGGCGGCACCATCGCTGTTTATTGTTGAGAGCCGCCCACGAGGCCGCTGGTGCGGCACGGGGGGGGGGGGGCTGAGGGGGGGGTGCACGCGGTGGTTATAGTCGTGCCGCGCTTCACCTGCATGCGGTTATCGTCGTCGTCATCATCATCGTCGTCGTTATTATTATTATCTTAAAAGCCGATTCACTCGATCGCAAAGGCACCGCCGCGCGCGATTACGCGGGCGACGTTTAAAAAGAACGGACGTTCCGGGTAATGGACCTGCCCCCCCCCTCACACGTGACAAGGGACTACAGCCACCCCCCCGCAGTCGCTTCGTGCGCCTGAGGGAGCTCTTTGGGGTGAGGGCGGGGCACTCCCCCACAAGCCCCGGGGGAGCTTTTATTGCGGGGGGGTGCGGGGGACGTCGGAGCGGCGCTCCCCAAGAGCCGTCCCCCCACCCCGGGCCCCCCATGGTGCGTGAGCCCGGGGGGCCCAGGACCAATGCCACGTAGGTGCTGTCCCCCCCCCCCCCCCCGTTCCTATACTCACCGGCGACAACGCCGGCCCCGTCGTGTCGATCCCTCTTGTGAGCGCGGCTCGGGGGGGGGGGGTGGTTAAATGCTCCTGGTCGGCCCTGTATAAGTATATATGGTAGAGGCACGTGACGTACACACGCACGTTGACGGTTGGAGGAGCTGTCAAGGATTTGATTGAAGCAAACACGATTGTGTGTTTGTGCCGCTTGTCTCGGGCGTTCCGATTGGTGTGTCCCACTCGCCTGTCTGCGGAACGGCTGCGCTGGCTTTGTATGAATGTATGAGATTGTTGGCACGCGTGAAGCGAAGCCAGTTATGTATCGCGAGATTCACAATTAGCGTTACTCGACGAATCGCTTACACGACAGACATGTGTGTGCGTGTGTCAAGGTACGTGTGTGTGTGTGTGTGAGAGAGGCTATGAGTGAACGAGGGTGAGCGAGGGTGGGCGGAAATGCGCGTGGTGAGCATTGCAGTTGGCGGTAGCGAGTGTGACGGGCGATTGTGGTGAGCGCTGCACTCGGTGAGCGTGGGTGAGCAGGCGAGTGTGGCGAGTGTGGGCTTGCCAGAGGTGAATGTGGCGAGCGTGGTGAGCGAGAGTGAACATGGTGAGCCTGGTGAGAGTGGGTTATCAGGAGGTGAGCGAGCGTGGTGAGCGAGAGTGAACATGGCGAGCGTGGTGAGAGTGGGTTAGCAGGAGGTGAGCGAGCGTGGTGAGCGAGAGTGAACATGGTGAGCGAGAGTGAACATGGCGAGCGTGGTGAGCGAGAGTGAACATGGCAAGCGTGGTGAGAGTGGGTTATCAGGAGGTGAGCGAGCGTGGTGAGAGTGGGTTATCAGTAGGTGAGCAAGCGTGGTGAGCGAGCGTGGTGAGCGAGCGAGCGCTAGGGGCCGGTGGGCGTGCAGGCGGGGGGGGTCTTGGTGTAGGCCTCCACGGCCGTGACGGGCGCCTTGCAGAAGAAGCACTCCTTGTTGTTCATCAGGTGCTGGCGGATGCACGCCCTGGGGGGAGGGGGGCGGGGGGGGGGGCACACGGCGGGTTTAGAGCCACGCGGACGCCACGGCAGTGCAGCCAACGCAGCGGCGCCGCGACACGCGGACAACGGGAGAGACGCAGTCAACTAGAACAGTCAACTAGTAGTCAACTAGTAGTCAACTAGAATAGTCAACTAGAACAGTCAACTAGTAGTCAACTAGAACAGTCAACTAGAACGAATGCAGCGGCCCCGCGAGGATGCCGGTCCTCCCACACCCCCTGCTCCCCCCTTTGCTCTTATTTACTTCCAAAGTTTCCTCCCCCCCGTCCCCCGTCCCCCGTGGGCCCGTGGGAGACCAACGGGACGCTCGGTGCGAACGCAACGCAACCCGCGGACACGGGGAGGGGTGGCGGGGGGGGGGGGACTCGAACACGGAGGGCCGACGCACGCGACAGCCGGTGGTGGGGGGGGGAGGGGGGAGCGGCCGCATGTACGACGCATCTGTTTGTGCGTCACCAAAGGGCGGCACGGGATGGCGACCACGTGCCCGGCCGTTCCTGGCTCCCGCGCGGCCTTTCCACCGTAACTTAACCATCGCCGTCGCCCAATGGAACCCATCGCTTCGAAATTAAATTTGGCTCCGCAAGAATTTAGTTGGGGGCCTCGCGTGTGTGCGAGCCTGCGTGGTGCCACGGGGTTCAGGTGGGGCTTCCCTGACGGTGTGCGATGTCCCTGTCAAGGTGGTTGGCGCTTGCTGTGTGCCTGGCACCGTGGCCAAGCTGCAAACATGCGCATGATTAACGCATTTGAGAAGGGTCAGGCGAACGAATTGGTGAGCGAGAGGGCGAGTGAGTTGGCGAGCAAGTGGGCGGGCGAGTGGGCGAGCGAGTGGGTGAGCGAGTTGGCGAGCGAGTTGGCGAGCGAGTGGGCGAGCGAGTGGGAGAGCGAATGGGCGAGCGAGTGGGCGAGCGAGTTGGTGAGCGAGTTGGCGATCGAGTGGGCGAGCGAGTCGGTGAGCGAGTGGGCAAGCGAGTTGGTGAGCGAGTGGGCGAGCGAGTTGGCGATTGAGTGGGCGATCAAGTTGGTGAGCGAGTTGGCGAGCGAGTGGACAAGCGACTGGGCGGGTGCTCGCAGGGAGTGACCGATCCCAACGTCATTCACAGTCACAGGAACAAAGTCCCGTGAAGTTGCTTCACGCCGAGCCTCAAGACTCCACTGGGATCCTGCGTCACGACGGGAGTCTCCGGCTCCACGCCGAAGGGAACCGGAGAACCCGGGGGGGGGGGGGGGGAGGATGCTCGATGCACTGCACGTGACGGACTCGCAAACTCATTTTTTGTACTGACATCCGATGGCCACGTCAAGAGCCCATCGGTTTCAGAGATCCGTGTGATCCACCAACTCTCGCCCCTCTCCAAACGCGCCGGGTCTCGCTACGCGCTCGCCATCCCCCCCCCCGCCCGGGGGTTCCCGGCTTCCCGGCCGATGCCACCGGGGGCCACGCAGTGCTCAGGCCCGGATCTCGGGACGTCGGTGAACAAACCGCGCGTGTCACTAACGCGCGTGTCGCCAACGCGCGTGTCGCCAACGCGCGTGTCGCCAACGCGCGTGTCGCCAACGCGCGTGTCGCCAACGCGCGTGTCGCCAACGCGCGTGTCGCTACCGCGCGTGTCGCTACCGCGCGTGTCGCCAAAGCGCGTGTCGCTACCGCGCGTGTCGCTAACGCGCGTGTTGCTACCGCGCGTGTCGCTACCGCGCGTGTCGCTAACGCGCGTGTCGCCAAAGCGCGTGTCGCTAACGCGCGTGTCGCCAACGCGCGTGTCGCCAAAGCGCGTGTCGCCAAAGCACGTGTCGCTAACGCGCGTGTCGCCAACGCGTCATTCTGTTTTCACTTTCCACAGTGCGAGCTTGTCTGTTACTCAATATCTACTCGGGGGTCAACTGTTCGCATGCCGATGTAATTCTGTCCATCTGGAAAACCGTGTCATCGCTATCCCCGTCGCTTCTACGAGCGCCCCGTGGTTGTACAGCGCACGGTGTCCGTGTGCTGTCTATAAATGTCGTTCGACTCCACGCCTCCGGATTTATCCGCGTGTGCGCTCTGGAGAAGGGTCGTTGGCCGAAACGTCGCCTGCTACATCTTGTTTCTCCTCTGAAGGCCACGGTGTTCTTAGTGAGAGTGCTGAGTTGTCATTGTTCGTTCCCTCCCCCGGCTCCCAGCGGTGGGGGTGTGTGGGGTGTGTGGGGGTGTGTGGGGGGGGGGATTGTGGGTGTGGGGGGGTGTGTGGGGGGGGGGGATTGTGGGTGTGGGAGGGTGTGTGGGGGGTGGGTGTGTGTGTGTGTGTGGGGGGGTGAGTGGGGTGTGTGGGGTGTGTGGGGGGGTGTGTGGGGTGTGGGTGTGTGGGGGTGTGGGGGGGGTGTGGGGTGTGTGGGGTGTGGGTGTGTGGAGTGTGGGTGTGTGGGGGTGTGGGGGGGGGTGTGGGGTGTGTGTGGGGGGTGGGTGTGTGGGGTGTGGGTGTGTGGGGTGTGTGGGGGGGGTGTGGGGTGTGGGTGTGTGGGGGGGTGTGTGGGTGTGTGGGGGGGTGTGTGGGTGTGTGGGGTGTGGGAGTGTGGGGGGGGGTGTATTGGGTGGGGCGGGAGGACACTCACATGCAGGACTTGTGGGTGCACGGCTGGAAGAGGGCGGAGATGGGGTGGGCGTAGCAGATGGGGCACAGGTCCTCCTCGTCCGTGGGCTGCGGCGACAACGCCACCGGCGGTCAGCGCCACCGGCGCCAGCGCCGAGAGCGGCGCCGCGGATTCCATCCCGTCCCGTTGTTGCCGCCCCGTTTATGTCGTCTCCCCGTCTGTGAGTCTCATCGGTTCTATCGGCCGTCTCCGTGACGGTCGCGACGTCAGCGAATCGACGATGATCGTGACGTCAGAAAATCGATAATGATCGTGACGTCAGCGAATCGACGATGATCGTGACGTCAGAAAATCGATAATGATCGTGACGTCAGCGAATCGAAAATTATTGTTACGTCAGATAATCGATAATGATCGTGACGTCAGCGAATCGACGATGATCGTGACGTCAGAAAATCGACGATGATCGTAACGTCAGATAATCGAAAATTATTGTTACGTCAGATAATCGATAATGATCGTGATGTCAGCGAATCGATAATGATCATGATGTCAGCGAATCGAAAATGATCGTGATGTCAGCGAATCGACGATGATCGTGACGTCAGAAAATCGACGATGATCGTAACGTCAGATAATCGAAAATTATTGTTACGTCAGATAATCGATAATGATCGTGATGTCAGCGAATCGATAATGATCATGATGTCAGCGAATCGAAAATGATCGTGATGTCAGCGAATCGACGATGATCGTGATGTCAGCGAATCGACGATGATCGTGACATCAGAAAATGTATAATGATCATGACGTCAGCAAATCGATGATCATTGTGAATCCTGCCATGTCGAACCATCATCGCAATCACCACCACCACCACAATTACCACCATACCACTGCCGCCACCACGATCGTCACCACCACCACCAACCGACACCACCGGCCGCCGTACCGTGCTCGGGAGAAACAGGAAGTTGCGGT
This sequence comes from Lampetra planeri, assembly GCF_965212315.1. Classification (NCBI taxonomy): domain Eukaryota; kingdom Metazoa; phylum Chordata; class Hyperoartia; order Petromyzontiformes; family Petromyzontidae; genus Lampetra; species Lampetra planeri. The sequence continues at coordinate 11,121,645 of NC_136140.1, forward strand.
TACCATGGCAGCGGCGGCAGCTTGCTTGGTCTCGTCGCTGAGCCGAGCGATCATCTTCCTCACCTTCTCCACCTCCTCGCCGCTAACGAAGTCCACGTCTGTGGGGGGGCGAGGGGAGCGTTGTGCGGTTTGTTGTTGTGCGGTCCCGACGGGGTCTCACGGACTCCACGTACCCCACGGTCCCACCGACCCCACACAAACAACAACGCCGGTTCTCACGGCGGCGGTCCCAACGCAACCGCGGCGCGACGCGGTGCGGTGCCACGCGGTGTTCCACACAGCCGCGGGGTGCGGTGCTGTCCGGCGTTCCGGCAGAGCGCCGCGGTAGTGCGGTGCGCTAGTGTGGTGCCGTAGTGCGGTGTCCCACAGAGCAGTAGTGTGGTAGAGCAGTAGTGTGGTAGTGCAGTAGTGCAGTAGTGTGGTAGTGCGGTCGTGTGGTGCCATAGTCAGTGCCGTCGTGCTGGGCCACGGTGCCGCGTGGAGGTGCGATGGTGCGGTGGTGCGGTGGTGCGGTGGTGCGATGTGGTGGTGCGGTGGTGCGATGCGGTGGTGTGGTGGTGCGGCCACCCACAGCTGCACAGGGAGAAGCGCTTGTCGGGCGTGGCTGCCCCCCGTGGGCGCTCCGGCTCGTGCGTCGTCTCCCCCAGCAGGTACTGGACGCAGCGCAGCTGGAAGCAGGGGTCGGCCAGCAGGGCGCGCGACGCCCTCTCCGCACTGTGACGCACAAACAAAGATCCCCCATATAGTCTTGACAGACTGCTGGGGCAAGTGCTGTTCGCGAGGGGGTGGGTGGCCAGCACCACGCCCGACAGCCTTTGTCTCCCCAGTGGCGATGTTTACACATCGCACCAGGTTCTCATTTGAGGCCGAGTCGACCTAGGGGAGGCCGAGGACCGGTTCAGATAATCGTCACTGGTGTTGGCCGTGAGCGGGAATCGAAACCAGATCGCCGGGTTCATAGCGCAGCGCGCTACCCGCTACACTACCGCTCCCACACACACATGTACACACACAGACACACACACACAGACACACGCACACACCCACACACAAACACACACACACACACAGACACACACACACACACACCCACACACACACAGACACGCACACGTTTGTGTTGTTTTGTTTCCCGTTTGTAATCTCATTTGTTCTATTGGCCATATCCATAATAATCGTGTCATCAGTGAATCGATGATCGTGACGTCTGCGAATCGATACTCATTGTGACGTTAGTAAATCGATAATGATCGTGACGTCAGGGATTCGATAATGATTGTAACATCACGAAACAACGATCGTGTCGTTAGAAAATCGATAAGAATCGTGACGTCAGCAAGTCAATAAGCATAGTGACATCAGGAAATCACTAAAAATGGTGACGTCAGCGCGTGCCCGCACACGTCCGACAGGCCGTTGGGGCGAGCGGCGTTTTGCGAGCGCCCATCGAGGCCGGCACGGCGCACGCCCGGGAGCGGCGGTGTGGCCGCCCCACGCCCCGGGGGGCGGGGTGCTCGTGTGGAGACAGCGCCCCGGGGGGCGGCATTCGACGTCGAGTCGACCCCGCTGGGAGGGCCACTGCCGGTGGCGGCCACGAGTGGGAACTCGTGTAACTCGCGTCGCCGGGTGAGCAATGAGCAGTGAGCCGCGCGAGCCGCCACCGCGTCGTCGAGGGCAGCGGCCCCCAACCTTGTGGGCACCAGGGGGGGGGGGGGTCATCATTGGGTCTTTTCAAAGAAGCTCTCCAGCGACGTTTTTTTTAACTCATCGTGGCTCGGGGTTAGAGCTTGTGGGCTCACCAACACCGTGACTGAGACGAGCGCGCAGTGCGGGAGAGAGGCGCCAAGTGGTCAATAATAAAACAATGGGGGTGGGGGGCACGCGCGGACCCACCGCTCTCACCTCCTGCTGCTGTGCGGCCCCGTTCCTAACAGGCCACGGGCCGCTACCGGTCCGCGGCCCGGGGGTTGGGGAGCCCTGGTCTAGATTACAATAACAAACCCCCGGTGGTCGCCATGGGCACGACCTCCCATCGTGCCTTGCACGCACGCCACGTGACCTTCTCCATCCCCCCACGTCGCACGCACGGCGCTCTCAGCCTCGTCGCCTCCCACCGCACCGCCACTCCCCCACCGCACGCACGCGTGCGTTGGCACGCCGCAACGCGCTGGCGCGTGCCGGCGTGTTTGCACCTGCCCGCCCGCGATAACCGAGGCAGCGTGCGTCGGCCAAACGCGCCGACATTGGCACCGGCGACGGCAAGGACGCGGCAGGCAGCGTAACCCGGCGGGCGAGCGTCAAGAGACGGCCTTCAGAAGTAACGTGGGCCCGCGACGCTCTTCTTATTCCAGGGGGGGCCCTGGGTCACGAGGAAGAGTGCAGAGCCCAGATAATCATCGTCACCCTCAGGCCCGTGTTGGTCACGAGCGGTTATTTTTTTTTACCATGACCTTCATTTATCTGGCCTGGTGTGGTTCAGCGGTAAGGCCCAGTGGCTAACAATTGTAAAGGTCACACCCAATCGGAGGTGCGGGGGAAGTGAACAGCTAGTGTGCTATGGGTGGACTCGCCCCCGCCATAGGAACATGGCATTTCCACGACTGGCTCAGAGGGCTGTAAAGAGGAGATGCGGCACGGCCGACAGATCGCTCGACTTTGGCTCTCACATTCGTCGTTTTCTCGGAAAAATTCCAGCTCTGAGAATTTACAAAAAACCTTGCGCCCGCCTCTGCCGAGCCTCAAAACGCCACTGTGCAGCACGGCAAGTGGGCCAGTGCCGCCCTCCCCCGCGTGCGGTCACTCGAAGGCATCGCAGGAGGTCGCTCTGCGACGTCCGCTTCCGCCGGCCCCTTCTCTAACCCGGAGAGGGGTGGGGGGCAGCGGGGGGGGTCGAGCCGCTCGCAGAGAGAGCTCCGTGCCGATTCTACGTCTCGCGATGGTTCCCCTTACGTGATGCGAGAGCACGTTTTATTACCCTGCTCCGGGCGCCGCCCTCCAATAAACTGGTTTTCTGAAACAAACTAAACTATTTTTACTTGACAAACAATGCACAACGCTAAACGCCCCCATCCCACCCCAACAACAATTAATCTCGAAACTTTTTATTTTAGCAGGTAAGGCCCCACTGAGCTGTGAGCTCTTTTCAGAAGCGAGCTGGCGATCACAAATGATAGCTCAACGAAGTGGCTCATCATCGCGTGGACATTTATAGCAGCCAAGTACTCTAAAGGGACGATGATTCTAAATGTGGAGGGGGGGGACCAGAGAAAAATCCACACCACCAAGGAGAGAGAGACACCGCAAACTCAACATATACAGCAGGCATCAGGGTCGGGATCAAACCCACAACTTCCTGCATACCAGGCGAGGCAGTTGACATCTCGCCGTGGTGGCGCCCCAAACCCCTCACGCGTTGCCGCAGAGCATTGTGGGTAAAGCGGTACGATCGGAGCGGATTTGCGATTCGTTTTGCCCCCCCAGCCCACGGGGCCGCGCGCACCCCGATGTCGCCCAGCGACGTCGAAAACCGGCGGAGGGAGTCGCCTCGCAGCCTACGGGTTCCAACCTCGGCGGTGGCGGCAGTCCCGCCTCACGGCAACAAGGGCCTGGGGGTTCGATTCCCCCTCGAGCTGCGTGGGCTTCCTCCGAGTCCTCTCCGTTCCTCCTCCCGTAGCCGAACCCACGCACGCGGTGCAACTGGCATCGGCCGAAACATTGCAAAAGCTCAAAAAAACTACCTGCAATTGACTCAATTGGGAATCACTCACAGCAGCAGCAGCAGCAGCGCCAACATCGATTCCCCCCTACTGCGGAAACTGGGCAGGACCCTACTGAAAATGTGTCTTGAGGCTTTCCTGGGTAAACGAGTGAAATCATAATAATGGACACGTATGTACGCTGAACTTCTTTCGGGCCGCACGTAGCCGACCGTGCTGAATCGGAGGTGCGGGGGAAGGACAATGTGTGAAGTGATAATAGTCACACGACCACCTTGCTCTTTTCGACAACCCCCATCATCTCCGAACGGCACCTCATCACGCCGATGTCTCCGCTCCGAAGAGCGAGCGGAGGTCATCGCAACTCGCACGCGCGCGCCACGATTGCCATTGATCGGCACCGGCGGAGGCGCTCGCGTGTGCACGTGTGTGTGTGTGCCCACGTGCGTGTGTGTGTCTACGTGCGTGCGTATGAGCGTGTGCACGTGTGTGTGTGAGCGTGTCCACGTGCGTGTGTGTGTGCGAGCGTGTCCATGTGTGTGTGTGTATGAGCGTGTCCACGTGTGTGTGTGTGTATGAGCGTGTCCACGTGTGTGTGTGTGTGCGAGCGTGTCCATGTGTGTGTGTGTATGAGTGTGTCCACGTGTGTGTGTGTATGAGCGTGTCCACGTGTGTGTGTGTATGAGCGTGTCCACGTGTGTGTGTGTGTATGAGCGTGTCCACGTGTGTGTGTGTGTGTGCGAGCGTGTCCATGTGTGTGTGTGTATGAGCGTGTCCACGTGTGTGTGTGTGTATGAGCGTGTCCATGTGTGTGTGTGTATGAGTGTGTCCACGTGTGTGTGTGTGAGCGTGTGCACGTGTGTGTGTGTGTGTGTGCGAGCGTGTCCATGTGTGTGTGTGCGAGCGTGTCCATGTGTGTGTGTGTATGAGCGTGTGCACACGTGTGTGTGTGAGCGTGTGCACGTGTGTGTATGAGCGTGTCCATGTGTGTGTGTGTATGAGTGTGTCCACGTGTGTGTGTGTATGAGCGTGTCCATGTGTGTGTGTGTATGAGTGTGTCCACGTGTGTGTGTGTGTGAGCGTGTGCACGTGTGTGTGTGTGTGTGCGAGCGTGTCCATGTGTGTGTGTGCGAGCGTGTCCATGTGTGTGTGTATGAGCGTGTGCACGTGTGTGTGTGAGCGTGTGCACGTGTGTGTGTGTGTGCGAGCGTGTCCATGTGTGTGTGTGTGTATGAGCGTGTCCGCGTGTGTGTGTGCGAGCGTGTGCACGTGCATGTGTATGAGCGTGTCCATGTGTGCGTGTGTGCGAGCGTGTCCACGTGCATGTGTGTGTGCGAGCGTGTCCACGTGCATGTGCGTGTGCGAGCGTGTCCATGTGTGTGTGTGTGTGAGCATGTCCACGCGAGCGCCCGCGCGTGTTAGCGTCGCTCCGAGACCGCGCAATTAGCCGTAGCCATGGGCTGAGAGGCAGAGCAGGAAAAACAAGTGCAGTGGGCTTTGCGGTTGCCTCCGTCGGCCTCAGTTCGGCGTCTGCAAAGTCGCGAGCCATAGACGCAAACCCAGCGTGGGACGATGATGCGCGTGGTCGCGAGCACGCGCGATTGTGTGTGGCGCCTTCATAGGTGTTACTCGTGAACAGCGGCGGTGTCGCGGTGAGCGCGCTGCGCTACGAACCCAGCGACCCGAGTTCGGTTCCCGCTCACGGCCAACACCGGCGAGTATTATCTGAACCGGTCCTGGGCCTCCCCTAGGTCGACTCGGCCTCAAATGAGTACCTGGCGCGGTGTGTAAACACCGCCACTGGGGAGACAAAGGTGGTCGGGTGTGGCAGTGCCCCCTATTTCTCACATGAGGGTCCTGCCGCTGCGTTGGGAAGTTTGGCCAATCGCGTTCACGAGAGAGTTGTGCTTCGTGTGAGAGGAGAACCCAGACATAGACTCACACTCAAACACTCACAAACGACAACGATCCCCCGTGTAGCCTGAACAGACTGTTGGGCAAGTGTTGTTAGCGAGCACCTATGACGATAAAAGGATGGATGGCCAGCACCACGCCCGGCCGCCTTTGTCTCCTCAGTGGCAATGCTTAGACACTACACCTGGTACCAATTTGAGGCTGAGTCGACGGAGGGGAGGCCCGGGACCAGTTGGATTATCGTCACTGGTGTTGTTGGCCGTGAGGAGGTACCGCTCCCCAATGATACTCACAAAGACAAAGCTCCCCCAGGATAGCTTTAATAGACTGATGGGACAAGGGCTGTTCGCGAGCAGCACCGATGAAGGTCGGAACGGCACACGAGGGGTGGGTGGCCAGCATTGCGCCCGGCTGAGACACACACTCACTCACAGGCACGTACACCAGTCACACCAACAAGCCAATTAACACATTGTAATGAAGAAAGATTCCCCCGAGAAGCTCTTGACGAGGAACGCTGCCCACGCGAGTAACGAGAAGTGGATTCGTACGTGCGCGTGTGTGTCGAGCTTATTTAGCACCGTATGTAGCCAACCGTGCTAATCGGATGTCGCGGAAGGACAGCAAACTAAACACAAACTCACCAAGGGCACTCGTACCTACAGCACCAGAATCGTTGACAGCCCTTCGTCGCCACGGTGGCTAGGAAATGTTAACCTCACCTGATATACAGGAGATTGTGGGTTCGATCCCGACCCTGATGCCTGCTGTATATTTGGAGTTTGCGGTGTCTCTCTCTCCCCATGGCCGTGTGGATTTTTTTTATCCGTGTCATCCGGTTTTTCCTGCCACATTTAAAATCAACGTCACGCGTTCAGAGTGTTTGTCTGCTGGACACTTCCACGTGATAAGCCACTTTGTTGAGCCATCATTAGCGGCAGCCAGGTCGCATCTAGAGGTATCTCGCTCTGTGGGCCTTACCTGGTACAATAAAAAATAGTTTAGTTTAATCCACTGCTGGATGAAGGCCTCGCAATGGCTGTGGGCCATGGAGGCTGTTTGACCATACTTCACCACGCCCGTCAGTGTGGACTTTCTAAAATGGGTGCCAACCATCGTGGCGATGTTTTCACACCGCACCAGGAAACTAATTTGAGGCCGAGTCGACCTAGGGGGGAGGCCCAGGACCGGTTCAGATAACCGTCACTGGTGTTGGTGGCCGTGAGCGGGAATTGAACTCGGGTCGCTGGGTTCGTAGCGCAGCGCGCTAACCGCTACACCACCGCTTCCCACAAAACAATAAATACACACGCGGTCAAAGTGACTGCTGCTCACATAAGCATTGCGGTGGCGCTTATCTCTTCTCGACAGCCCTGAGCCAGTGGTGGAAATTCCACATTCTTATGGCGAGGGGCGAGTTTATCCATTGCACAACAGCTGTTGAAAATAATTTCCTTAGAACTGCTTGTTGTTGTTCCTCAGGGTTGGCGATGTATGGTGCAAAAGAAGAAGCTCAATGGAACATACATACACATATTGTTGACTTCCCCACAAAGCGGTACCTAATTTTACTGACCCCAGAGCTATGATGGGCTGAGTCAAACCCCCAAACCGGGATTTGAACTCGCAACCCCTGCGATTGCGAGCCGCTCGCCCAACCGCAGAGTCACCGGTCCGGTTCACGATTCTGAACGCTGGCTCCTCCCAACCTCACCAAGCCGACGGCACCAACAACAACAACAGCATCAGCACAGCTTGTGGCGTTCTACCACTGCGTGCGCCGCGCGTCCCCTGCGTGCCTGCGAGCGCGCGTGTGCGTGTGTGTGTTGTCAGGACTCGTGTGCACAGCCGTGAAATTAAACGGGCGCGCCGGAGGTGAGCGAGCGGGTAAGCGAGCCAGCCGGTGGTGGTGGCGGCGGCGGCGGCGGTGTTGCTGCTGTTGATGGCGGTGGCTGTGCCGGTAGTGCTGGAAGGTGGTGGCAGTCATGCTGGTGGTGGCAATGCAAGTGGTGGTGGTGGCGGTGGTGGTGGTGTTGGAAGGTGGTGGCAATGCAAGTGGTGGTGGTGGCGGTGGTGGCAATGCAAGTGGTGGTGGTGGCGGCGCTGGAAGGTGGTGGCTGGTGGTGGTTGCGTCTGCGGCAGTGTAGGCGGTAGGGGTGACGGTGGCGGCACACCTTGCCCCTCTGGGTTGCCACCTCTGAGGTCCACAAAACCGGGAGGGATCATGGGCAGAAGAGGAAGCTCTCACGACAGGGTGGGGGGGGGGGGGTGACTAGTCGCCTCGCCGCTCTGACTGCACCGGCACAAATAACAAGACCGCCGTGTCGCGAGCACCTGCGCTGGTGCACTGCAGACGCACGATTAAACGGACAGGGGCGTCGCGGTGGCTAGGGGATGTTCACTCCCTCGCCTGGTACGCAGGAGGTCGTGGGTTCGAACCCGACCATGACGCCTGCTGTATATTTGAAGTTTGCGTGTCTCTCTCTCCGCGGTCGCGTGAATTTTTCCCCCGGGTCCTCGGGTTTTTCCCCCCACATTTAGAACCGACATCACACATTCAGAGTATTTGACCGCCATACATTTCCACGTGAAGATCAGCTGCTCTACATTTCCACGTTTTATTATTTTATAACTTCCCTTCTACGTGACTTTTCCGAAATAACCAAGAAGATGAATCCCTGCAGTCACGAAAGCTTTAAATGGAAATTTAAATCAGCCACTTTGTTGAGCTGTCATTTGTGATGACCAGGTCGCCTCTGAGAAAGAGCTACGCAGCTCAGTGGGTCTTACCTGGTAAAAATAAAAAAAAGTGTTAGAAATAGTTTCCAATGAGATCTGAAACGGCAGTGACGGCCGCTTCATCAACCCGTCCCTGGGAATAATCGCACCTCGACGGGACACGGCTGCCTCCTCGGTGCGACGAACATCCTGGGACAACCGGGGGACAGGTGGCAACCCCCCCTCTCTCCCCAGCACCCCGTGAGGGGGGGGGGGTGGGTGGCGTGGGGGGGGCTACTTGCTGGGAGGAGATCGCTCCTCTCAAATTCTCATTTCGAGCTCCGCACCGCGCACAGCTGAGCCCCTCGCCACCGCCGCCTTGATTCCTCACGGAGCCACGAGCAGCGCGAGCGAGGGAGGGGAGCGCGCAGGAAGCGGCCGCTTGAAAGTACGCACGGCGGCAGCCGAACCGTGCCGGCGGTACGAATGGTCACCGGCGGTACGAATGTAATTATCGGTACAAACGTCACAACATGGCTGTTGATTGCTACCCAATAAAAATTAGGATTTTCATTGACCTCCCATGCGTTGCGAGTATTTGGCTGCTCTACATTTCCACGTGATGAGCCACTTCGTTGAGCTGTCATTTGTGATAGCCAGGCCGCTTCAGAAAAAGACCCGAGTGCGGCTTTACCTGGAAAAATAAAAAAACAATAGTTTATAGTTCAAGTAGAAATATATGTTTTTTTAACAGACGCAATTATGCAATCTCCAATTATTAGGTTCACTTTTTACTTTTCAAATTTTAATTCACGAGGGTCGTGGGCGCTGAGCCGGCACCGATGAGATCGCACCCCCGGGGGTCTCCCGCTCTAATTGCTCGCGACTCGAAGCACCGAGTCCGGGCGGCAGCACAGTTGCCCCAACACTTGCCGTTTTCATTCGGCGCTTCCAAGGACACGGCGACGTTCACTCGGCGCGGGCGAGAAATCTGGGATTCCGTGTTGACCCGGGGTTTGGAGACGAGGGGGGTGTGGGCAGGGTAAGGGGGGAGCGAGTTGCTGGACGCGACGAGGGAGAGAGACGGCTTCTGCAGAGAAACAGATGCTGTGGGGGGGGGCGGTGGAGAGACAAACGCGGCTCCGCATCGATCGCGCGCGACGCGCTTGTGGCAAGAGCGCGAGCAGAGAGAGAGGCGGGCGATCCGAAACGCGGGCGGGCGGGCGTGATAAAAGCTAAAAGCCGAGTATCCGCCGCATCGGGGATAAGCGGATCACGGCGGGAGTACAAAACGGAGGCGGGAGAGGGGCGCCCAGAGAGACGGGGAAAGCGGCGGGGGGCGGAGGATGGGGAAGAGCGGAGGGGGGAGAGAGACGAGAGAAAAGGAGAAGGCGAGGTCGCTGCTCTCACGGCACCGGGGCGGGGTTGCGACCCTGCGGCCCGGGTGACGAGCAAAGGGGGCGCGCGCGTGTGTGGAGGCGTCAACTCTTGGGCGGGGACGAGGAAGCGGAGTGCACGTCGTCAACATAGTGGACCCCCCACCCCAATGGCAGCTGTCTCTGTGTGAATGTACGGCAGCTATGGAAGGCGAGCCGGGATAAAAACGAGGTGGATGAGAAGAGGAGGAGGGTGGAGCGGTTTTGTAAAACTCGACGTCACCATGAAGAGCCCGGGGAAGCGTTGAGTGTCCAATCTGTGCACACTCACGCGCACACTCACACACACACTCACGCGCACACTCACGCGCACACTCCCGCGCACACTCACGCGCACACTCACGGGGGATTCAGCAGCTACGGAGGGCGGCGAAGAATATGGAACAAAATCTGAGGAGCAGAAACTCACACGGTCAGAGACGTCGTATCGAAGAAACAGCAGAGGGGGGTCAGGGGGGGGCAGGACGCGTCGTCACACGTTGCTGCAGCGCTTTCACGAGCGACGTGCTGATAGAATAAAATAAATAACAGAATTTTATATCATTATATCACCGGGGTCCCTGGGGCGGCGGCCGAATTATTGATGTCCTCCGCAGACCAATTAAGGGACTCAATTAGGGGATCTCTCCTCGGCTCGAGTGAAAAATTACGCGAATCTGAATTGTGGGGTGCGTGCAACGCACCAGAGAAACCCCCTCGCCAAGTCCGTCGCCTCGAACCCTCCCTCGACCGCGGCCCGGAGGGGGAGCGGCGAGGTGACGCGGCGGCCACCAGCTCCACGGGCGCACGGCGACAAGGGACGACGCGTCTCCCCGCACCTCCCGGCCCCCCGCGTCTCCCCGCGCCTCCCTGCCCCCCGCGTCTCCCCGCGCCTCCCGGCCCCCCGCATCTCCCCGCGCCTCCCGGCCCCCTGCGTCTCCCCGCGCCTCCCGGCCCCCCGCGCCTCGATCGGCCGCGGGAGGGAGGCGCTTTCTTTTCCACTCCCCCGGCTCGGCCGTCTCGGCGAGCCGCGGATCGTCACCAAACCGGGGCGCGTCTCGCGCCGTCAGCTTCTCCCGTCGACCGAGAGCGGAAGATGCGATTCACTCGTCGTTGGCCACGCGGAATCTCCAGACGATCGCGGACGGATTTGCCTTTGCGTGCGAGAGTGCGGGCGGGCGGCAAACCGACATCTCTCTCTCCCCCCGAGCCGCACCGCCGAGAGGCAGCGGCACATTCACGGGACTTTCACGGCGGCGGCAGAGATTATGCAAATGATCCTCATTATCTTAACTCGGATAAAATTCACAATCACTCCGAGCGCTCGCAAACGGCAAGCATGGCGGCGGCCACGGCGGCGTCAACAGGAGGTGCGTGCGTGCGCCGGCGTGGAGGTTGCGGTTCCCGGCATCGCGTTTGGAAGTCGCCGGGGAGGCAGAGCCTCGTTTCGCACGAAGCGTCGCGTCGGGCAGCCTGGCGGCACGACGGCTGCCCGGCGTGGCGCCAATTTCCCCCCACCCCACTACCGGCGCCAATCGTCGGCGACTTTTGGATCGCCACGCGCGTGGAGAGGAGGGGTGGGGGGACGGAGGGGGAGGTCGCGATCCGTTCCAAGAAGTGAATCCGGGCTGCTCAGCGGCTCAGAGACTCCGGTACCGGCACCGCCGAGATCTTGGGATCCGGCACGCATTTGCGTTCATGGGCACGGCCGACGGTTACGAGGAGATGGAGCGATGAAGCCGGCTCGTTCGCACGTGTCGCGCGGATCATTACATCTCAGGATCTCCCAAGTGGTGGGCGTGGAAACTTAGGGAGGCTTTCAATCAGCAGTGGATTAACCCTGGCCGATGATGCTGATTCAATGCCCTAAAACATTTGCGTTGCTAGGATACCACGAGAGCTCCAAACAGAGACGGCGGACTTGACTTAGACGGTTGCCGTGGTTACAGACGTGGCGATGCCTTGTCTGCACGCAGCGCGAGTTGTCAATCAAAGCGGTGGCCACGCCTCCAAGAGGAGGGGTGGCGGGGAGGGGGGGGGCGTTGGGGGGGGGTTGGGCTCTTGAGTGCTGAGAGACTCGTTAAGACCGGCACTGGCGGTCGATGGATCAAGTCCGATTAGCGAGAGGAGGGGACAGTGTTGTGGTGGCCAGAAACATCGTCGTCGTCGCCACTGGTACCGACACGTCCAGTAACGACACAACCAATCATCATCGCCATCGTCGTCACAACCAAGACACTTCCATTGTACTCGTCATCGACATCACCAACGTCGCGACCGACACGGCCGCCATCATCTTCATGATAGACCAGACCCACAATCATCGCCACCATCACCCCCAAGCCCAGCATCATCATCTTCGCTATCACTACAGAGGTGACCATCATCACCATCTGAATCAACATCACCTCCCCAACCGCCCCACCTCCTCCCATCTTGATTTCCCAGAAGCCTCGGCTGTCACCCCTCCCCCCGCTGTCCAGGTAAACACCTCCGCATCTCCACCCTGCCCCCCACCCTGCCGAACCTCCTAGGGCACATCGCCTGCATCCACAGCGCCAACGCTCTGCGCAGTGCAGGCTCCTCTCTCCCCCACGGCCGTGGGAAGAGACAGCGGCAACAGGCGGCAGTCACCCCTCCTTCACGTCGGACTCGCTCTGAGCGGCATCTCGCTCGCCGGGTCGAGCGGTGAGCTGGGTGAGTGGTGAGCGGTGAGCTGGGTGAGCGGTGAACTGGGTGAGCGGTGAGCTGGGTGAGTGGTAAGCTGGGTGAGTGGTGAGCGGTGAACTGGGTGAGTGGTGAGCGGTGAGCTGGGTGAGTGGTGAGCTGGGTGAGTGGTGAGCTGGGTGAGTGGTGAGCTGGGTGAGTGGTGAGCTGGGTGAGTGGTGAGCGGTGAACTGGGTGAGTGGTGAGATGGGTGAGTGGTGAGCTGGGTGAGTGGTGAGCTGGGTGAGTGGTGAGCTGGGTGAGTGGTGAACTGGGTGAGTGGTGAGCTGGGTGAGTGGTGAGCTGGGTGAGTGGTGAGCTGGGTGAGTGGTGAGCGGTGAACTGGGTGAGTGGTGAGATGGGTGAGTGGTGAGCTGGGTGAGTGGTGAGCTGGGTGAGTGGTGAACAGGGTGAGTGGTGAGCTGGGTGAGTGGTGAGCTGGGTGAGTGGTGAGTGGTGAGCTGGGTGAGTGGTGAGCTGGGTGAGTGGTGAGCGGTGAACTGGGTGAGCGGTGAGCTGGGTGAGTGGTGAGCTGGGTGAGTGGTGAGTGGTGAGCTGGGTGAGTGGTGAGCTGGGTGAGTGGTGAGCGGTGAACTGGGTGAGCGGTGAGCTGGGTGAGCGGTGAGCTGGGTGAGTGGTGAGCTGGGTGAGTGGTGAGCTGGGTGAGTGGTGAGCGGGTGAGTGGTGAACTGGGTGAGTGGTGAGCTGGGTGAGTGGTGAGCTGGGTGAGTGGTGAGCTGGGTGAGTGGTGAGCTGGGTGAGTGGTGAGCTGGGTGAGTGGTGAACTGGGTGAGTGGTGAGCGGTGAGCTGGGTGAGTGGTGAGCTGGGTGAGTGGTGAGCTGGGTGAGTGGTGAGCTGGGTGAGTGGTGAGCTGGGTGAGTGGTGAACTGGGTGAGTGGTGAGCTGGGTGAGTGGTGAGCTGGGTGAGTGGTGAGCTGGGTGAGTGGTGAACTGGGTGAGCGGTGAGCTGGGTGAGTGGTGAGCGGTGAGCTGGGTGAGTGGTGAGCTGGGTGAGTGGTGAGTGGTGAACTGGGTGAGTGGTGAGCTGGGTGAGTGGTGAGCTGGGTGAGTGGTGAGCGGTGAGCTGGGTGAGTGGTGAGCTGGGTGAGTGGTGAGCTGGGTGAGTGGTGAGCGGTGAACTGGGTGAGCGGTGAGCTGGGTGAGTGGTGAGCTGGGTGAGTGGTGAGCGGTGAACTGGGTGAGCGGTGAGCTGGGTGAGTGGTGAGCTGGGTGAGTGGTGAGCGGTGAGCTGGGTGAGTGGTGAACTGGGTGAGTGGTGAGCGGTGAGCTGGGTGAGTGGTGAGCTGGGTGAGTGGTGAGCGGTGAACTGGGTGAGTGGTGAGCGGTGAGCTGGGTGAGTGGTGAGCTGGGTGAGTGGTGAGTGGTGAGCTGGGTGAGTGGTGAGCTGGGTGAGTGGTGAGTGGTGAGCTGGGTGAGTGGTGAGCTGGGTGAGTGGTGAACTGGGTGAATGGTGAGTGGTGAGCTGGGTGAGTGGTGAGCTGGGTGAGTGGTGAGCGGTGAGCTGGGTGAGTGGTGAGCTGGGTGAGTGGTGAGTGGTGAGCTGGGTGAGTGGTGAGCGGTGAGCTGGGTGAGTGGGAGGTGAGCTGGGTGAGTGGTGAGCGGTGAGCTGGGTGAGTGGTGAGCTGGGTGAGTGGTGAGCTGGGTGAGCTGGGTGAGTGGTGAGCTGGGTGAGTGGTGAGCGGTGAGCTGGGTGAGTGGTGAGCGGTGAGCTGGGTGAGTGGTGAGCTGGGTGAGTGGTGAGCTGGGTGAGTGGTGAGCGGTGAGCTGGGTGAGTGGTGAGCTGGGTGAGTGGTGAGTGGTGAGCTGGGTGAGTGGTGAGTGGTGAGCTGGGTGAGTGGTGAGTGGTGAGCTGGGTGAGTGGTGAGCTGGGTGAGTGGTGAGTGGTGAGCTGGGTGAGTGGTGAGATGGGTGAGTGGTGAGCTGGGTGAGTGGTGAGTGGTGAGCTGGGTAAGTGGTGAGCTGGGTGAGTGGTGAGCTGGGTGAGTGGTGAACTGGGTGAGTGGTGAACTGGGTGAGTGGTGAGAGGTGAACTGGGTGAGTGGTGAGCTGGGTGAGTGGTGAGCTGGGTGAGTGGTGAGCGGTGAGCTGGGTGAGCGGTGAGCTAGGTGAGTGGTGAGCGGTGAGCTGGGTGAGTGGTGAGCTGGGTGAGTGGTGAGCTGGGTGAGTGGTGAGCTGGGTGAGTGGTGAGCGGTGAGCTGGGTGAGCGGTGAGCTGGGTGAGTGGTGAGCTGGGTGAGCGGTGAGCTGGGTGAGTGGTGAGCGGTGAGCTGGGTGAGTGGTGAGCTGGGTGAGTGGTGAGCTGGGTGAGTGGTGAGCTGGGTGAGTGGTGAGCGGTGAGTGGTGAGCGGTGAGCTGGGTGAGTGGTGAGCTGGGTGAGCTGGGTGAGTGGTGAGCTGGGTGAGTGGTGAGCGGTGAGCTGGGTGAGTGGTGAGCTGGGTGAGTGGTGAGTGGTGAGCTGGGTGAGCTGGGTGAGTGGTGAGCTGGGTGAGTGGTGAGTGGTGAGCTGGGTGAGTGGTGAGCTGGGTGAGTGGTGAGCTGGGTGAGTGGTGAACTGGGTGAGTGGTGAACTGGGTGAGTGGTGAGAGGTGAACTGGGTGAGTGGTGAGCTGGGTGAGTGGTGAGCTGGGTGAGTGGTGAGCTGGGTGAGCGGTGAGCTAGGTGAGTGGTGAGCGGTGAGCTGGGTGAGTGGTGAGCTGGGTGAGTGGTGAGCTGGGTGAGTGGTGAGCTGGGTGAGTGGTGAGCGGTGAGCTGGGTGAGCGGTGAGCTGGGTGAGTGGTGAGCTGGGTGAGCGGTGAGCTGGGTGAGTGGTGAGCGGTGAGCTGGGTGAGTGGTGAGCTGGGTGAGTGGTGAGCTGGGTGAGTGGTGAGCTGGGTGAGTGGTGAGCGGTGAGCTGGGTGAGTGGTGAGCTGGGTGAGTGGTGAGCTGGGTGAGTGGTGAGCTGGGTGAGTGGTGAGCGGTGAGCTGGGTGAGTGGTGAGCTGGGTGAGTGGTGAGCTGAGTGAGTGGTGAGCGGTGAGCTGAGTGAGTGGTGAGCTGGGTGAGTGGTGAGTGGTGAGCTGGGTGAGCTGGGTGAGTGGTGAGCTGGGTGAGTGGTGAGTGGTGAGCTGGGTGAGTGGTCAGCTGGGTGAGTGGTGAGCTGGGTGAGTGGTGAGCGGTGAGCTGGGTGAGTGGTGAGCTGGGTGAGCGGTGAACTGGGTGAGTGGTGAGTGGTGAGCTGGGTGAGTGGTGAACTGGGTGAGTGGTGAGCGGTGAGCTGGGTGAGTGGTGAGCTGGGTGAGTGGTGAGCTGGGTGAGTGGTGAGCGGTGAGCTGGGTGAGTGGTGAGCTGGGTGAGTGGTGAGCGGTGAGCTGGGTGAGTGGTGAGCTGGGTGAGTGGTGAGCGGTGAACTGGGTGAGTGGTGAGCTGGGTGAGTGGTGAGCTGGGTGAGTGGTGAACGGTGAGCGGTGAGCTGGGTGAGTGGTGAGCTGGGTGAGTGGTGAGCGGTGAGCTGGGTGAGTGGTGAGCTGGGTGAGTGGTGAGCTGGGTGAGTGGTGAGCTGGGTGAGTGGTGAGCTGGGTGAGTGGTGAGCTGGGTGAGTGGTGAGCTGGGTGAGTGGTGAGTGGTGAGCTGGGTGAGCTGGGTGAGTGAGTGGTGAGCCGGGTGAGCTGGGTGAGTGAGTGGTGAGCTGGGTGAGCTGGGTGAGTGAGTGGTGAGCTGGGTGAGCTGGGTGAGTGAGTGGTGAGCTGGGTGAGTGAGTGGTGAGTGGTGAGCTGGGTGCGTGAGTGGTGAGTGGTGAGCTGGGTGAGCTGGGTGAGTGAGTGGTGAGCTGGGTGAGCTGGGTGAGTGAGTGGTGAAGCTGGGTGAATGAGTGGTGAGCTGGGTGAGTGAGTGGTGAGCTGGGTGAGTGAGTGGTGAGCTGGGTGAGTGAGTGGTGAGCTGGGTGAGTGAGTGGTGAGCTGGGTGAGTGGTGAGCTGGGTGAGCTGGGTGAGCGAGTGGTGAGCTGGGTGAGTGAGTGGTGAGCTGGGTGAGCGAGTGGTGAGCTGGGTGAGTGGTGAGCTGGGTGAGTGAGTGGTGAGCTGGGTGAGTGAGTGGTGAACTGGGTGAGCTGGGTGAGTGGTGAGCTGGGTGAGTGGTGAGCTGGGTGAGTGAGTGGTGAGTGGTGAGCTGGGTGAGCGAGTGGTGAGCTGGGTGAGTGAGTGGTGAGTGGTGAGCTGGGTGAGTGAGTGGTGAGTGGTGAGCTGGGTGAGCTGGGTGAGTGAGTGGTGAGCTGGGTGAGCTGGGTGAGTGAGTGGTGAGTGGTGAGCTGGGTGAGTGAGTGGTGAGTGGTGAGCTGGGTGAGCTGGGTGAGTGAGTGGTGAGCTGGGTGAGCTGGGTGAGTGAGTGGTGAGTGGTGAGCTGGGTGAGTGAGTGGTGAGTGGTGAGCTGGGTGAGCTGGGTAAGTGAGTGGTGAGTGGTGAGCTGGGTGAGTGAGTGGTGAGCTGGGTGAGCTGGGTGAGTGAGTGGGGGTGTTTGTGGGGGGGGGAGGGGCCCACGCAGGCCGAGCGAAGCCACCGGCGGGGGAGGCAGAGAGAGTGGGACGGGAAACAACAACTAAATAAATAAATAATCCGTCCCCGCGAGAAGCCCCCCGCGGTGCCGCCCCCCCGCCCACTCCCCGGCCCGCGACAACTACGCCGCTCGCTCGCTCCCCGCGGGTCCACCTCGTCGCGGGCAACGCCGTCAGCCACGCGGCTCCGTGGGTGCACACGGGGGGCCACACGCGGCGCCCCCAACGCTCCCGAGGAATTTCTCGTTTCTCTCGACGGAGCCGCCAGGTGCTCCGCCGACGTCGACGGTGCTCGGCTCGTTAACTACTTTAATTGGGAGCCAGCTCGTCGCGTGGCAACGGAGGGAGCCCACGGGAGGGAGAGAACGCCGGGCCGTGAGAAGAGGAGCAGTGCGCAGGTGAGCGAGCGCTCGCGACTTCCTCGTCTGCCTGTACCCCGTACACCCCACTACCCGTACACCCCACTACCCGCACACCCCACCACCCGCACACTCCACCACCCGCACACCCCACCACCCGCACACTCCACCACCCGCACACCCCACACCCACACACCCCACCACCCGCACACCCCACACCCCACCACCCGCACACCCCACCACCCGCACACCCCACCACCCGCACACCCCACCACCCGCACACCCCACCACCCGCACACCCCACACCCACACCCCACCACCCGCACACCCCACCACCCGCACACCCCGCCACCCGCACACCCCACCACCCGCGCAGGTAAAACTACCACCAACATTTGCTCCGACACTTACACTGGCGAAGGCGCCGACAGCTGCTGCCGCTCCCCAGGGCATCCTGACCGAGCCGCAAAGGTTACAGCGTAGCCGGGGAAACCGACTCCGACAACGCAGTCGATCACGAGCGGGCGACGAGTTGGAACATGATCCTCCCGGCGCCGCTCCTGCTGCTGCTGCTCGGCCACGTCCGCGACGAGGGGTCCCCGGGGGGGCCGCGGCGTCCGTGGCGCTGCCCGCGCCGCTGCGTGTGCGCCGGCGACATCCTCGACTGCGGCGGCCGGAGCCTGTCGGACGACGAGGCGCCGGCCCGCGTGCCCGACCGCTTCCACGCGCTCGACCTGAGCGGCAACGCGCTGACGCTCTTCCCGCCGTTCCTGTTCGCCGCGGGCGACGGCGCGGCGCTGGCGAGGGCGGCCCGCGTGGCGCTGGCGCGGAACCGCATCTCGGCGCTGGTTCCGGGGCTGCTGGGCCGGGCGGTGCCGCGCGCCGAGCGGCTCGACCTCTCGCTCAACGCGCTGCGCGAGATTCCCCGCGACGCGTTCGCCGGGCTGGCGCGCCTGCGCTCGCTGGAGCTGCAGGGCAACGAGATCGCCCGGCTGCTCCGCGGCGCCTTCAGGGGCCTCCCGGCCCTGCGCCGCCTCTACCTGGGCGCCAACCGCCTGCGCTCGCTGCCCGTGCTGCCCGTGCTGCGCGCGGCGCCCTCGCTGGCGCTGCTCGACCTCAGCTCTAACCGCGCCCGCGCCTTTCCGTCGGCGCCGCCGTCCGCGCGGCTCCGCGCCGCCGCCGTGTTCCTGCACGGGAACCCCTTCGCGTGCGGGTGCCGGCTCGCTCGAGCGCTGGCGGCGCTGCGCGGCGCCGCCTACCGGCCGGTGCTCGAGCACTGGCCGGACTTCCGCTGCCTCGACGGGTCAGTCGACGGCGACGGCGCCGGCAGGGTGAGGGACATGGCGGAGTTTCTGCCCGACGACGGCGCCGCCGGGCCCGGCTGGAAATCGCCGTGCGCCGGGCGGCACGGGCCGCTCGCCCGACCGCCGCTCCGCCACGCGGCGCGCGCTGGCGCCAATGTCTCCCTGAGCTGCCCGGCGACGGCGGCGCTCCCGGCGGGTGGCCGAGAACCGGCGAGCGTCGAGTGGGTGACTCCGGACAACGAGACCGTGGGCGGCACTTCGCTCGTCTCGGGGAGCGTCGGCGGCCGGGAGACGGCGACCACCAGGAGGCGCGTGGCGGTGGTGGCGGCGGCGCACGGCCACGGCACCGGCCGGTTGCTGATCATTGGCGCGGTGACCTCCGACTCGGGGGTTTACTCGTGCCGGCACCGCCCTGGCGGAGCCGTGGCTCGCGTGCGGCTCACGGTGGCTGCGCGCCGCAACGACGAGAACTACTACGACGACGACGACGAGAACTACGACGACGACAACAACTACGACGACGACGAGAACGAGCCGGCAGAGCCCGAGGTCGCCGAAGCTTCCGCCTCGTTCTCCACGCTCGTCACCATGCTCGCCGTGTGCGCCGCCAGCCTCCTGCTGGTGCTGGCGTACGTCTTCCTCACGCCCTGCCCGTGCCGCCACCGCCGCCTCTGCTGCCCGTGCCGCCGCGGGCGCTACGGCGGGGCCTTCGACTTCATCCCGGAGGCCGTCGCTCCGTTCCCGCCGGAGCCGAGCGCGGAGCTCCGCGCCGGAGCGCCGGCGGTGCGGCACGTGGCCTTCCTGGAGCCGTCACCTGGCGCCGCCGGTTGCTAGGAAACAGCCCGTGTATCCGACCTGCGTCTCCCGTGGTTAAAACCAGCTTCTCAAACGGCCGTTCCGCTCGGTTCCGGACTTAATTTAGTTTCTCAAGTCCGGCTCTGAAAGTTGAAGCAAGCGACCAAGTTAACTCTCGCTGCGCAGAGCAGCTGGGAGAAAAGCGCCGATCACCTTACTGGGTGTGGACCAGAGGTCACTCAAAGGTGGCTCCGCAATAGCCACTTCCTGCGGCCCGTGTCCACCGTGTACACGTCTATGGGACACTATGTGAGTCTCTCGTCCTGAATGTGACTCTATGGGTCTCTGTGCGAGTCTATGGTTCTGAATGTGAATCTATGGGTCTCTGTGCGAGTCTATGGTGGGGTCACGGTACTGCTCAGCGAGAGTTCCGGGACAAAGGTGGGAGGCAATGTGAGAGCGGTGCGTGCAACCACGTGGCTCAACCCCGTCTCCCCCTCTCTCTCTCTCCGCCTCTCATGCCGCGTCGCTCTCAAGTCCCCCAAGCTCCATGTCGCTCCTCGAGCGACGCTTGACAAACGCACGGAGTGATGGAACAGGCGCGCAAGTCCTCCCGGCGAGGCGGCAGAGAGGACGGGCCACTGGGGGGGGGGGGGAGAGGAAGGCGCGCGCGTCTGTGGCGCCCACCAACGTCGCACGCGTCCCACGTGTCCACCGTGTCCACCGCTCGCCAGGCACGAACAATAGCGTCTCTCTCCCTCCCTCCCTCCCCGGGGCCTCCCGTCTCCATGGCCAACAAGTGTCGCTTCACGCCGAACAAAGCGCGCAACAAGACAGCGACAGCGCCACCGGACGGCGCGTGCGTACGAGGGGGCGCGGGGTTGGAGGGGGGGGGGGGCGTGCGCGTGCGGGTAACCGTGACGACGATTGTTGTAGCGGCGCAGTGGCCGCGGGAAAGCAACGTTTCTGGGGAGGTCGTCTCCCCCGCGCGAGAGCCTCGCCCGCAGCTGCCGGCGGCCGCCACTTCCGGCGGCCGCGACGACGCGAACCGCAGGACAAGCGTCCGCGGCTCACCGCGCCCAGCGCCGGCCAAACCGCCGCTCCTCACCGCGCCCCGCCGATCGCCGCCTCGGCATCCGTCGGTTTAGAGGCGGAAGGGGGCGGCGCTTGAACGTCGGACACGGAGGGAACAACGGGGCCGCTCGGTGGCCACGGCAGCCGTGGGGCGACTGGGGAGGGTTTGGGTCGTCAAGGCGACCCACCCCGCGGCAGCGCTCAACGCCGCATTGGCACCTCACCTCGGACAAATTCCGTCTCCGGGAACAAAAAAAAATATCGATTTGGGCGACTACCACGGCGCGACGGACGTGTGCCGAGCGGCTGCCGCAAGCGCCGCCCCCTGCTGCGTTGTCCTTCCCCCGCGCCTGCGATTGGCCACGCATGGCACGAAAGAAGTCCAACATAAACACATACACACACACACGCACGCACACACACACGTACGCACACACACACACGTATGTACGTACGGACCACAGGTCGATGGAGGGAACCTCCCGATGAGTATCTCTGTGACATCTGCCCGCCTGCGCC
The DNA here is from genome assembly GCF_965212315.1 of Lampetra planeri. NCBI lineage: Eukaryota > Metazoa > Chordata > Hyperoartia > Petromyzontiformes > Petromyzontidae > Lampetra > Lampetra planeri. Next base: position 11,142,711 of record NC_136140.1, read on the forward strand.
GCCCTGTGAAGATTTACCAACGGCTTCTTCGTTCTTCGTCTCGGGACGACACAAAGCGTACGACCGGGGTGGGGGGGGGGGGGTAGCACCTGAATATTTAATTATTTAGTCCACACGACCCTCAACGATTGCAGCCAATTCCTGGGACCCTGCACCCCACACCACACCACCCCCATCGTGTCCGCTCCCCCACCCCTCGCGGTTGCTTTGTTCTCCTCTCTGCGTCCCCCTCTCGCGAACTAATTAAACGCCCTGCGGACCCCACCGCGCGACCCCACTCATCGCGCTCTTTGGTGGCCCGAGCGAGCCACCAAGCCAGCCACCAAGCCAGCCACCAAGCCAGCCACCAAGTCAGCCACCAAGTCAGCCACCAAGTCAGCCACCAAGTCAGCCACCAAGCCAGCCACCAAGCCAGCCACCAAGCCAGCCACCAAGCCAGCCACCAAGTCAGCCACCAAGCCAGCCACCAAGTCAGCCACCAAGCCAGCCACCAAGCCAGCCACCAAGCCAGCCACCAAGTCAGCCACCAAGTCAGCCACCAAGCCAGCCACCAAGTCTATGATTCTGTTTGTGACTATATGGGTCTCTGTGTCAGTCTCTGGTTCTGTATGTGACTCTATGGGTCTCTGTGCAAGTCTATGGTTCTGTTTGTGACTATATGGGTCTCTGTGCAAGTCTATGGTTCTGTATGTGACTCTATGGGTCTCTGTGCAAGTCTATGGTTCTGTTTGTGACTATATGGGTCTCTGTGCAAGTCTATGGTTCTGTATGTGACTCTATGGGTCTCTGTGCAAGTCTCTGGTTCTGTATGTGACTCTATGGGTCTCTGTGCAAGTCTATGGTTCTGTATGTGACTCTATGGGTCTCCGTGCAAGTCTATGGTTCTATTTGTGACTATATGGGTCTCTGTGCAAGTCTCTGGTTCTGTATGTGACTCTATGGGTCTCTGTGCAAGTCTATGGTTCTGTTTGTGACTATATGGGTCTCCGTGCGAGTCTATGTTTCTGTAGGTGACTCTATGGGTCTCTGTGTGAGTCTATGGTTCTGTTTGTGAGTCTATGGGTCTCTGTGCGAGTCTATGGTTCTGTATGTGACTCTATGGGTCTCTGTGCAAGTCTATGGTTCTGTAGGTGACTCTATGGGTCTCTGTGTGAGTCTATGGTTCTGTAGGTGACTCTATGGGTCTCTATGCGAGTCTATTGTTCTGTAGGTGACTCTATGGGTCTCTGTGTGAGTCTATTGTTCTGTAGGTGACTCTATGGGTCTCTGTGTCAGTCCATGGTTCTGTTTGTGACTATGGGTCTCTGTGCAAGTCTATGGTTCTGTTTGTGACTCCATGGGTCTCTGTGTGAGTCTATGGTTCTGATTGTGACTCTATGGGTCTCTGTGTGACTCTATGGTTCTGTATGTGACTCTATAAGCCTGAAATTGTCCATGCCAGGTCGTTGTTATTTTTTTATTAAACCTCACAACACTGCCGGTCCACTCCGTGTGAAATGAGAAGCCAGCCGATTGTTGTTTTTGTCAACTAAAGATGACCAAAGTTGCCATGGCGACCCCGAACGCATGGACGCGCCGTCACGGTAACCGCGCAGTTGCGGGCGGTGGCGACGAGGGCCGGGTGCATTAGCGGTCCCGGCCGCGCGGGTTGATCGGTGCCGCTCTCCACGCGGCGTTCTGCACGACGTCCGACGTTTCGCTCCAGAAGCTCCCGGGAGCTCCTCCATAGCGCACACATCCAAACGGAGCCGTGCCTTCGCTCTCACCATCAACCCCATCACCTACGCTTGTGCACCCTGCACTCTGGAGTCGCCTTGTAGCCTTATTCCATATTGTTTTTGTATTCAATCATTCTTGAATCTTTCAAAAGCCACTTTTAAAGCATTCCGCCGGTAGGCCACGCGACTCGACGTGGCCCAGGCCGCCCGTGTCTCGTCGGCCGCGTGCCGTCTCATGGCGGTAGGCGAGGGGAGGGGTGGGGGGGGGAGGGGTGGGGGGGGAGGGGTGGGGGGGGAGGGGTGGGGGGGGCGGCCCGTGACGCGCGGACGCAAGGACGCGTCAACTCGACAGCTCCGTCGCGGAGAAACCGTTCCATTCTCGTGCTTCGTGCCACCGAAGCGACACGTGGTTTTTTATGGCGAGCGACCCTCGCGGCCCGATACGGTGTGCTGCTGCAAGGCTTGACACCCAGCAGTGGACAGACAAATAATTGTATGCACACAGTGCATCATCCACCCAGAAACACGCACACACCGCTCAAGGCACAACACACCTTAACACATAATGAAACAGAGATCCTCCATATTATGTGGTTGCTGGGATATGCAAGGGGGCGACGGTGTGGTCAGCGCCACGCCTGGCTGCCGTGGTTTTCAAATTGCTCGTGCGAACACACCGCGTCAGAATGGGTTCAGATGCCACGTGCAACTGATGTCACAGAGCCTTAGCCGGGAATCAAACTCAGGTTTCGCCAGGTTGGTCGTGTTGTGTGCCAACTGCTGCGCCAACGCAACACAAAGATGCAAAGATACGCAACACACAGGCACTCAAAAGATACGCGCACACAGATGTACACAAAAAGACAAAGATCCCCCGTACAGCCTTTAACAGACTGCTGGGGCAAGTGCTGTTAGCGAGCACCGATGAAGGCCGGCACGGCACACGAGAGGGTGGGTGGCCAGCACCACGCCTTTGTCTCCCCACACCGTACATAGCCAACCGTGCTAATCGGAGGTGAGGCTGGGTCGACCTAGGGGAGGCCCAGGACCGATTTCCTGGTGTTGGCCATGAGCGGGAATCAAACTCGGGTCCCCGGGGTCGGAGCGCAACTCGATCACCGCCCCACCGACAAACACAAACAAAGATCCCCCGTGTAGCCTTAACAGACTGTTGGGGCAAGTGCTGTTACCGAGACACACAGAGCAACGTCACGATGGTCGATAGCGGCGGCCCCCAACCTTGTTGGCACCAGGGACCGGTTTCGTGGTAGACAATTTTTTCATGGACCGGGGTGGGGGGGTCATCATTGGGTCTTCCCCCCTTTTCAAAGAAGCTCTCCAGCGACGTTTGTTTTCTACTCATCGTGGCTCGGGGTTAGAGCTTGTGGGCTCACCAACACCGTGACTGAGACGAGCGCGCAGTGCGGGAGAGAGGCGCGAAGTGGTGAACAATAAAACAATGGGGGCGGGGGCCACGCGCGGACCCACCGCTCTCACCTCCTGCTGCTGTGCGGCCCGGTTCCTAACAGGCCACGGGCCGCTACCGGTCTGCGGCCCGGGGGTTGGGGACCCCTAGAGTCAACTCCCTCTGCGACCCCCCAGCCTCCCCTCCCCCCTCTCTCCCCGTGCCCCCCCCCCCCCACTCACCTCTGGGTGGTTCCATCCACCAGGAGCTGCACGAGGATGCCGGTGAGGGACACGAGGATGGGGTAGTGATCCACCGTGTCCAGCCCTGAACCCGACCGGGGGGGGGGGGGGGGAGGACACGGAGATGTCACCGTACCCCCACGCAGGCAACGCCGTTCTGCCAACCCCACTGCTGGACAACGGCCGCTCCACCACGCCGCCGCCCGGGTCGCGGTGGTTGTTTGACCATACTTCACCACGCCGGTCGGCGCGGGTGGCTAAGGCAGGGAGCATTGCCATGCCCCCTGCGCAGCCTTGCCAGTACCAAAACCAAAGCGCTACGGCTACACAGCCCACGAATAATCCCTATTAAACTATTTGTTTATTTGACCATGTAGGGCCCACTGAGCTGTGTAGCGACCTGGCTGTCGCGAATGACAGCTCAACGGAGTGGCTTCTCATCACGTGGACATGTAGAGCAGCAGCCAAACACTCGAAATGCGTGGTGCTGGCCACCCATCTCCTCGACTGCCGTTCCGGCCTTCCTCGGTACTCGCCATAACAGCACTTGCCCCAAGTCTGTTAAGGCTATACGGGGGATCTTTGTCTTTGTATGTTGAACTTCTTTCGCACCGTACGTAGCCAACAGTGCTAGCCCCTGCCCCCCCCCCACCCCCCACCCCCCGCACCTGGCAGACGGAGGTTGACGACTCGGTCGAACAGATTCCTCTCGGACGTCACGCGATTCAGCACCTGGTTGATGAGCTGTGAGGGCCGTGGCGCGGGCCACAGAGGGTCACAGAGGGTCACAGAGGGTCACAGAGGGTCACAGAGGGGGCGGGGAGAGAAGCGGGGTGGGGGGCAGCAAGGGCGTCACGCGAGCGGAGCGACGTGGGGGCGGACGAGGGGCGACGTGGGAGCCGCGACACCGGCGCCGTGCGTCAGACCGGCAGCTTCGTGTACAGAGCGGCCACATCGCCTGTAACGGACTGTTGGGGCGAGTGCTGTTAGCACCGTTACTGGTGTTGGCCGTGAGCGGGAATCAAACCCGGGTTGCTAGGTTCGTAGCGCAGCGCGCTAACCACTACACTACCATGGGGAGAGAGAGAGACACTGCAAACTCCAAATGTACAGCAGCAGGCATCAGGGTCGGGATCAAAACCACGTCCTCCTGCATACCGGCCGAGGTAGTTAACATCTCCTAGCCACCGTGATGATGATGAGAGAGAGAGAGACACCACAAACTCCAAATGTACAGCAGCAGGCATCAGGGTCGGGATCAAAACCACGTCCTCCTGCATACCGGCCGAGGTAGTTAACATCTCCTAGCCACCGTGATGATGATGAGAGAGAGAGACACCACAAACTCCAAATGTACAGCAGCAGGCATCAGGGTCGGGATCAAAACCACGTCCTCCTGCATACCGGCCGAGGTAGTTAACATCTCCTAGCCACCGCGGCGCCGTGCGTGACTCGTGCTGTTTGTCTCTCCCAGAATCGACCTGACAGACACCAACCGGCCGCACCGCTGGCTCTCTCGCTCCCCGACATCACCGCCGCCGGTTCCGCCCCCCCCCCCTCCACCCCCCCCCACAACTCGCTCACCTGCGCCAGCCGTGTGAGCAGCAGCTCGGCCGAGGGCCGGCTGAAGTCGGTGAAGGCCTCTGGCGCCAGGCTCGTGGCCATCTCGAGCACGCGCAGCAGCGACACGGACAGGTCGAAGCACGTCGCACACACCTTCAGCTGCCGGCTGTCGATGTAGTTGCGCTCCGGACGCTCCGCTGTCTGCTGGATCTGCGGGTTGGGGGTGAGCGGGGGTCAGTGGGGGTCAGTGGGGGTGAGCGGGGGTCAGCGGGGGTGAGCGGGAGTGAACAGGGTTGAGCGGGAGGAGGGTCCGGCGGTGTTCGAGACACAGAGGTCAGTGCCGTCTAAACAAGGTAAGGCCCCCGCTGAGCTGTGTAGCTCTTTTTCAGAAGTGACCACCTGGCTCTCACAAATGATCGCTCGACCAAGTGGCTCATCTCCATCGCGTGAACATTTATAGCAGCCAAATACTCCTGAACGTGTGATGTTGATTCTAAATGTGGAGGGAAAACTGGAGGACCCGGAGAAAATCCACACAACCACGGGGAGAGAGACACCGCAAACTGCAAATATACAGCAGGTGGGATCGAATCCACGACCTCCTGCATACCAGGCGAGGGAGTTCACATCTCGCCACCGCGGCCCGTGCCGTGGACTGGCGTCCGAATCGCCGTCACCTACCCCACCCACCAGCGCTGGCTGCCACAAGCAGCGGTCACCTTCGTTACCACGGCAATCACCGCTGCAACGCCGGCACCCCAAGCAGCGGTAAAACATGAAATGACTTTACACCGGAGCCTGCCCACCGTTACGACAGTCCCGCGTGAGTGCAACTGGATGGTCAGGGTGCTCTCAAGCACGAACAACAACCCAGAGCCTGGCCTATTGATGGCATCATAGGCCTTAGGCCGATAAAGCAGAGGTGTAGGCCCTCTGCTGCGGTAGAGGGACGGAGAATACCACGTCCGTGCAGGACCGCTCTGGCCTGAAACCTTCCTTGCAATATTAGGAATCCACTGGAGCTATGCACTTTAAAATCTAGATTGAAAACTCATTTCTTTGGAACTCCTTGTTGTTGTGTTTAGTTTGTTGTCCTTTACCCCACACCTCCAATTAGCACGGTTGGCTACGTACTGTGCGAAAGAGGTTCAACGTGCACACGTACATATCAACCACATTGGGGGCTCCGCAAGCCTCTCTTCGGCCTGCCGCCTGGCAAGGGGAGCAATGTTGGATAATCCTTTCCGGGACCTCGCGCACGCGCACGCGCACGCAAGCACACTCATGCACGCACACGCACAGACGCATACACACGCATGCACACGCACGCACGCACACACGCACGCAGACGCACGCAAAGACGCACGCACAGACGCACGCACAGACGCACGCGTGCACGGACCTCCTGGATCATGCCGATGAACTCTGAGAAGGCCCAGTTGAGCTGGTTGAGGACGCTGTTGATGAAGCCGGCCGCCAGCGCCGCCTCCTCCCTGAGCAGCGTCGCCGCGTGGGCCTGCAGGGCGCGCGACGGGCACGGCTCTAGAGGGGGCAGGTGAGGGAGGTGGTGAGTGGGATAAGGCAGTGACACATCCAGAGGGTGACAAATGACACAGGGGTGAGACACAAAGGCGTGAGACACAAAGGGGTGACAGACCAGTCAGCTGTTAGTGAACACCATCAGTAGTCGGAACTCATCGCCCTCCAAACAACCGTGTCTCACACACCACAACACACATGCCACATGACACACACACACCACACCGTACACACCACACCGTACACGGCACCCCATACACACCACACTGCACACACCACACCACGCACACCACGCCGTACACACCATACCATACCGTACACACCACACTGCACACCCCACACGCCCACCACACCGCACACAGCACACACAAATGTCAACCCCAATGACGACACTCCGGAATCCTGTGTGGTGGAACAGCCACAGAGAATTCCAGAGATTTGGGAAGCGTGGCGCGAGGGAAGGGTGCAGTCGGAGAGGCATGGCACAGTGAGATCAATAAGAATAATAACGCTGCCTACGACAACCCAGGAACGCGAGTTCACCATAAGTGCACGTGGGTAATGCAGACAGGAGTCCTTGCAAACGGTTTCTGCTTGGTCTCTTAACATCTCAACACAACCGTTTGATTGCCAGAAAGGGTAAAAACCAATCCTCATGAGCCTCGCCCAGTCTCGAGATCTCGGCAACTCAGGACGGCGCTGCTACGCTTGGGACGTTTGGCCGCGAGTAACGAAGAGTCGGCCTCCGCGTGGTGGGGAGGAGGAGCGGAGGAGCCCCGTGGGGACACTCGGCAACCGCGAGTTAAAAAAAACAATTCCTCAAAAAAATATCTGCACGGGACAGATTCGACAATCCATCGCCGCGCCTCGCAGGACAAGCCGACAACCGCGTGACAGTTCCAGGCGGTCCCCCACGCGCCAGCGCCAGCGCAGGCCTCGCCCCGCTTGACGCCGTGATATCTGACGAGGGTTTGAGCAGGCGTGACGAGGGAGGGGGCGGGGAGGGGAGCTGGTCGGAGGGGAGGGCAACGCTGCGGACCACAGGAGTTAGAGGCTACCAGCGACGGGAGGCTACCAGCTATGGACACACACGGGGGAAACCGTCGGGGGAGGACCGCGCACGCGAGTCTCTACGTCACCAAGTGGGTGTGTGTATGGTGTGTGTGCGTGTCCAAGCATGTGTGTGTGTGGGGAGCGGTGGCGTAGCGGTTAGCGTGCTGCGCTCAAAGCCAATATCAGTGACGATTGTCTGATCCGGTCCTGGGAATCCCCTAGGTTGACTCAGCCTTACCTGAGTACTTGGTGCGGGTTTTTAAACATCGCCACTGGGGAGACGAATGTACTGGCCACCCACCCCCACGTGTGCCGTGCCGGCCTTCACAGGTGCTCCCCAACAGCACTTGCCCCAACAGTCTGCTAAGGCTACACGGGGGGGTGTATATCTGAGTGTGCGTGTCATGCGAGTGTGCGTGTCATGCGTGCGCGCGTGTGCGTGCGTGCGTGTGTGTGCGTGCGTGCTGGACGCGTGCGTCTGCGGAGCGCGTTTGCGTGCCCAACGCTCAGGAGGCTCTGGGCGAGCGCGGAGTGAATGGGTGGAGACACTTACTCTGGTGGCTAGCAACGCACAGCTCTCCTGAGCCAGAGCACACCACGAGATGGCAGGTGACACAACATGGCACACAGCGCTCATTAAAAACGCCGCCGCCACCGCCATGCAGACGCGCACACGCACGCACAGTGGGCGATTGGGGGGGTGGAGGAGGGCGTGGTGTATGAGTGTTGACGTGGTTCGGTGCAGTGCAGTGGTGTGTGTTGGTGCTGTGTGTGTGTTGGTGCTGTGTGTGTTGGTGTGGTGGTCTGCGTGTGTTGGTGTGGTGGTCTGTGTGTGTTGGTGCTGTGTGTGTGTATTGGTGTGATGGTCTGTGTGTGTGTGGTGCTGTGTGTGTATGTTGGTGTCGTGCTGTGTGTGTGTTGGTGTGGTGGTCTGCGTGTTGGTGTGGTGGTCTGCGTGTTGGTGTGGTGCTGTGTGTGTGTGTTGGTGCTGTGTGTGTGTGTTGGTGCTGTGTGTGTGTTGGTGCTGTGTGTGTGTTGGTGCTGTGTGTGTGTTGGTGCTGTGTGTGTGTGTTGGTGCTGTGTGTGCGTGTGTGTTGGTGCTGTGTGTGTGTGTGTTGGTGCTGTGTGTGTGTTGGTGCTGTGTGTGTGTTGGTGCTGTGTGTGTGTGTTGGTGCTGTGTGTGTGTGTTGGTGCTGTGTGTGTGTGTTGGTGCTGTGTGTGTGTGTGTGTTGGTGCTGTGTGTGTGTGTGTGTGTTGGTGCTGTGTGTGTGTTGGTGCTGTGTGTGTGTGTTGGTGCTGTGTGTGTGTGTTGGTGCTGTGTGTGTGTGTTGGTGCTGTGTGTGTGTGTGTTGGTGCTGTGTGTGTGTGTTGGTGCTGTGTGTGTGTGTTGGTGCTGTGTGTGTGTGTTGGTGCTGTGTGTGTGTGTTGGTGCTGTGTGTGTGTGTTGGTGCTGTGTGTGTGTGTTGGTGCTGTGTGTGTGTGTTGGTGCTGTGTGTGTTGGTGCTGTGTGTGTTGGTGCTGTGTGTGTGTGTGTTGGTGCTGTGTGTGTGTGTGTTGGTGCTGTGTGTGTGTGTTGGTGCTGTGTGTGTGTGTGTGTTGGTGCTGTGTGTGTGTGTGTGTTGGTGCTGTGTGTGTGTGTGTTGGTGCTGTGTGTGTGTGTTGGTGCTGTGTGTGTGTGTTGGTGCTGTGTGTGTGTGTTGGTGCTGTGTGTGTGTGTGTTGGTGCTGTGTGTGTTGGTGCTGTGTGTGTGTTGGTGCTGTGTGTGTGTGTGTTGGTGCTGTGTGTGTGTTGGTGCTGTGTGTGTGTGATGGTGCTGTGTGTGTGTGATGGTGCTGTGTGTGTGTGTGTTGGTGCTGTGTGTGTGTGTGTTGGTGCTGTGTGTATGTGTGATGGTGCTGTGTGTGTTGGTGCTGTGTGTGTGTGTGATGGTGCTGTGTGTGTGTTGGTGCTGTGTGTGTGTGTGTTGGTGCTGTGTGTGTGTGTGTTGGTGCTGTGTGTGTGTGTGTTGGTGCTGGGTGTGTGTTGGTGCTGTGTGTGTGTGTTGGTGCTGTGTGTGTGTGTTGGTGCTGTGTGTGTGTGTTGGTGCTGTGTGTGTGTTGGTGCTGTGTGTGTGTGTTGGTGCTGTGTGTGTGTGTTGGTGCTGTGTGTGTGTGTTGGTGCTGTGTGTGTGTGTTGGTGCTGTGTGTGTGTGTGTTGGTGCTGTGTGTGTTGGTGCTGTGTGTGTGTGTGTTGGTGCTGTGTGTGTGTGTGTTGGTGCTGTGTGTGTGTGTTGGTGCTGTGTGTGTGTGATGGTGCTGTGTGTGTGTGATGGTGCTGTGTGTGTGTGTGTTGGTGCTGTGTGTGTGTGTGTTGGTGCTGTGTGTGTGTGTGATGGTGCTGTGTGTGTGTGTGTTGGTGCTGTGTGTGTGTGTGATGGTGCTGTGTGTGTGTGTGTTGGTGCTGTGTGTGTGTGTGTTGGTGCTGTGTGTGTGTGTTGGTGCTGTGTGTGTGTGTTGGTGCTGTGTGTGTGTGTTGGTGCTGTGTGTGTGTGTTGGTGCTGTGTGTGTGTGTTGGTGCTGTGTGTGTGTGTTGGTGCTGTGTGTGTGTGTTGGTGCTGTGTGTGTGTGTTGGTGCTGTGTGTGTGTGTGTTGGTGCTGTGTGTGTGTGTGTTGGTGCTGTGTGTGTGTGTGTTGGTGCTGTGTGTGTGTTGGTGCTGTGTGTGTGTGTTGGTGCTGTGTGTGTGTGTTGGTGCTGTGTGTGTGTGTTGGTGCTGTGTGTGTGTGTGTGTTGGTGCTGTGTGTGTGTGTGTGTTGGTGCTGTGTGTGTGTGTGTGTTGGTGCTGTGTGTGTTGGTGCTGTGTGTGTGTGTTGGTGCTGTGTGTGTGTGTTGGTGCTGTGTGTGTGTGTGTTGGTGCTGTGTGTGTTGGTGCTGTGTGTGTGTGTGTTGGTGCTGTGTGTGTGTGTTGGTGCTGTGTGTGTGTGATGGTGCTGTGTGTGTGTGATGGTGCTGTGTGTGTGTGTGTTGGTGCTGTGTGTGTGTGTGTGGTGCTGTGTGTGTATGTTGGTGTCGTGCTGTGTGTGTGTTGGTGTGGTGGTCTGCGTGTTAGTGTGGTGCTGTGTGTGTTGGTGTGGTGGTCTGCGTGTTGGTGTGGTGCTGTGTGTGTTGGTGCTGTGTGTGTGTGTTGGTGCTGTGTGTGTGTGTGTTGGTGCTGTGTGTGTGTGTTGGTGCTGTGTGTGTGTTGGTGCTGTGTGTGTGTTGGTGCTGTGTGTGTGTTGGTGCTGTGTGTGTGTGTTGGTGCTGTGTGTGTGTTGGTGCTGTGTGTGTGTGTGTTGGTGCTGTGTGTGTGTGTGTTGGTGCTGTGTGTGTGTGTGTTGGTGCTGTGTGTGTGTGTGTTGGTGCTGTGTGTGTGTGTGTTGGTGCTGTGTGTGTGTGTTGGTGCTGTGTGTGTGTGTTGGTGCTGTGTGTGTGTGTTGGTGCTGTGTGTGTGTGTTGGTGCTGTGTGTGTGTGTTGGTGCTGTGTGTGTGTGTTGGTGCTGTGTGTGTGTGTTGGTGCTGTGTGTGTGTGTGTTGGTGCTGTGTGTGTGTGTGTGTTGGTGCTGTGTGTGTGTTGGTGCTGTGTGTGTGTTGGTGCTGTGTGTGTGTGTTGGTGCTGTGTGTGTGTGTTGGTGCTGTGTGTGTGTTGGTGCTGTGTGTGTGTTGGTGCTGTGTGTGTGTGTGTGTTGGTGCTGTGTGTGTGTGTTGGTGCTGTGTGTGTGTGTTGGTGCTGTGTGTGTTGGTGCTGTGTGTGTGTGTGTTGGTGCTGTGTGTGTTGGTGCTGTGTGTGTGTGTGTTGGTGCTGTGTGTGTGTGTGTGTGTTGGTGCTGTGTGTGTGTGTTGGTGCTGTGTGTGTGTGATGGTGCTGTGTGTGTGTGATGGTGCTGTGTGTGTGTGTGTTGGTGCTGTGTGTGTGTTGGTGCTGTGTGTATGTGTGATGGTGCTGTGTGTGTGTGTGTTGGTGCTGTGTGTGTGATGGTGCTGTGTGTGTGTGTTGGTGCTGTGTGTGTGTGTGTTGGTGCTGTGTGTGTGTGTTGGTGCTGTGTGTGTGTGTTGGTGCTGTGTGTGTGTGTTGGTGCTGTGTGTGTGTTGGTGCTGTGTGTGTGTTGGTGCTGTGTGTGTGTGTTGGTGCTGTGTGTGTGTGTTGGTGCTGTGTGTGTGTGTGTTGGTGCTGTGTGTGTGTGTGTTGGTGCTGTGTGTGTGTGTTGGTGCTGTGTGTGTGTTGGTGCTGTGTGTGTGTGTTGGTGCTGTGTGTGTGTGTTGGTGCTGTGTGTGTGTGTTGGTGCTGTGTGTGTGTGTGTGTTGGTGCTGTGTGTGTGTGTGTGTTGGTGCTGTGTGTGTTGGTGCTGTGTGTGTGTGTTGGTGCTGTGTGTGTGTGTGTGTTGGTGCTGTGTGTGTTGGTGCTGTGTGTGTGTGTGTTGGTGCTGTGTGTGTGTTGGTGCTGTGTGTGTGTGTTGGTGCTGTGTGTGTGATGGTGCTGTGTGTGTGTGTGTGTTGGTGCTGTGTGTGTGTGTGTTGGTGCTGTGTGTATGTGTGATGGTGCTGTGTGTGTGTGTGTTGGTGCTGTGTGTGTGTGTGATGGTGCTGTGTGTGTGTGTTGGTGCTGTGTGTGTGTGTGTGTTGGTGCTGTGTGTGTGTGTGTTGGTGCTGTGTGTGTGTGTGGTGCTGCGTGTTGGTGTGGTGGTCTGCGTGTGTTGGTGCGGGACTGACTCTGCAGCGTGGGGTTGTTGAGGTCCTCAGGTTTGATGCGCAGCAGGTGAGGCAGCCGCGTGTAGCGGTACCCAAACCCACAGCCCTGCACGCCACAACGACGACGACATCAACTGGCGCCCGTCGCGGGCGTCACGGCAGTCAGCACGGCGAGACGGCGGGGGTCTCGGTAAAACCAGGAGAATAATCGTCAAACGTCACCGGGGTGACGCAGAGGAACTCGCGACAAGCCAGAGACGCGGTGGGGGGGGGGGGGGGGGCGGCACCACCGAGACCCGGGTTCAATTCGGGAAGCAGCCACTGCCCGTGATTAGTCCGGATTGTCGAGCGTAGCGACGATGGAAATCCTGTAAACTGTTGTAGGGGCGCCGCCCGCGGTGGCTAGGAGATGTTAACGACCTCGCCTGGTATACAGGAGGTCGCGGCCTCGATCCCGACCCTGATGCCGCCTGTTGTATATTTCTAGTTCGCATGTCCTCGCCATGGCCGCGTGGATTTTCTGTCCGGATCCTCCGGGTTCTCCCTCCTCATTTAGAATCAAAGTCACGTGCTCAGAGTCTTTGGCCGCCGTACATTTCCACGCGATAAGCCGCTTCGCCGAGCTGTCATTTGTGACAGCCAGGTCGCTTCTGAAAAAGAGCTACACAGCTCAGTGGGTCTTAACTGGTAAAATAAAGTTTTAATTAGTTCTAGTATTTCACCCCAGCGTTACGCTGATTGTGCTACGACATCACGGCATGCACGGTCCACTCGTCACCGCCTCCACTCTTAACTACTTCCGAATTCCTTCAAACGACCCGACAGCCCCACTGCTACAGAGCAGTGTTCGTCGCATTAAATTGAAACTCACACATTTTATTCTCAGATAATTTAAGCAAAAATTAATGCAGGACCAAATTTAAGGTGAAGGTTTTTTGTTATTTTTTGCGCAGAGACCAGCCACTGACTCCACTCGAAAATCCGGTGTAATCACAACCCACGGTTGACGTGAATCTACGGGTCTCCTTATTCATTCTGTGCGTCTCTGTAGTTCTATGGGTCTCTATGTGAGTCTCAGGGTCTCTGTGTGAGTCTCAGGGTCTCTGTGTGAGTCTCAGGGTCTCCATGTGAGTCTAAGGATCTCGATGCGAGTCCCAGGATCTCCAAGTGAGCCGAAACTGCTTCAGATGAGTAACTGGTGACTGGGCTGAGGCCATCGACTCGTCAACGGAGGGGCGGCCGAGACCCGCACTGGAACCCAGGATCTCAGTGGGGCAGGCTCAGTGACCCCTGAGCCACCCGGCCATCTCAACCAACTTGGGCGGGCGGCGGGATGGTAGGGAGAGGTGGGGGGAGAGGTGGAAGAGGTGGGGGGGGGAGGGGGCACTACCTTCCACAGCCGGACGAGGATCCAGTTGGTCTGAGCCCAAGGCCGCTGCTCGTATGGCGCCAGGAGGCTGCGCATCATGGACACGCGTCTGGGGAGAGCGAGACGTAGAGAGAGCGAGCGGGCAAGTGAGAGGGCGAGCGAGGGAGCGAGCGAGCGAGGGAGGGAGTGAGGGAGTGAGCGAGGGAGGGAGCGAGCAAGGGAGCAAGCGAGGGAGAGAGCGAGAGGGCGAGCGAGCGAGGGAGGGAGCGAGGGAGAGAGTGAGGGAGGGAGCGAGGGAGCGAGCAATGGAGCAAGCGAGGGAGAGAGCGAGAGGGCGAGCGAGAGGGCGAGCGAGCGAGGGAGTGAGCGAGGGAGGGAGCGAGGGAGAGAGCGAGGGAGGGAGCGAGGGAGGGAGCGAGCGAGAGGGAGCGAGCGAGCGAGGGAGGGAGGGAGCGAGGGAGGGAGTGAGAGGGAGCGAGGGAGGGAGGGAGCGAGGGAGGGAGCGAGAGAGAGCGAGGGAGAAAGCGAGCGAGAGGGCGAGCGAGGGGGGCGAGCGAGAGCGCGGCGCGTCGACACGCTCACGGCAGGCAAGGCACGGGAAGCGGTGTCAAGGCGAGGGTTGTGTCTCTCCGTGCGTCACGCACGCGTGGACGGACGCGATCGCACCCGTAACCGTGACCGCGGACGCGTCGCTCGTCTCCAGACTTCTCCATCTCGTGCCATCGCGCTGGAGCACCTCTTCACCTCTCATCGAGTCGCGTCTCGCGTCTGGGCACGGTGCCGTGCACCGCGTTCAAGCGGGTCCCGCCGTCTAGACGGAGCGCTGCACCGATAGCCTCCGGTAACCCAACAGGCCCGACTCTGCCGAGTACAGGAAGGTCGAAACCGGTCGACCGGCTTCCTCCTAAGGGGCCATCGGCTGAAGAACGCCACTGCGCCACGCGGTCGCAGGCGCCGGTTCGGAATGGCGTCGCCGGCGACGTTTGCCCGAGTGTGGGGGGAGGGGGTGTGGGGGTACGCACATGTCGGCGGGGGTTCGCTCCACGGCCTTCAGCGAGTCGGGGTAGCAGACGAAGCTGGCGAGCGCCTGCATCAGCGAGTCCTTGATGTCTGCGGGGAGGACACGGCGCGGCCGTGAGCGCGCCGCTGGGCGGTGCTGGGCCGCATCGCGGGTCACAGGCAGGCCACAGATGTGCCACAGGAAGGCCACAGATGGGCCACAGGAAGGCCACAGATGGGCCACAGGAAGGCCACATATGGGCCACAGGAAGGCCACATATGGGCCACAGGAAGGCCACAGGCGGGCACGAGAGCTGTTCCGCGCCCTCCCCGGTCTCTGAGTGACGACGCTTCGAAACCCAACGGGCCGCCCCCCCCCGGTGCGTCCGCCACGAACCCCCAGGGGCCGCCATTGTGGCGGCGGTTTCAATGGCAGGAGGGTAAGGACCCCCCGCGTGCCATCGCCACGGCCCGCATTCGACACGCTCGAAACATCACCCGCTGACAATTATTACCCAACTGGGAAACGATGGTGAAACCGGTGGCAATTGGCGCCCCCTGCTGCTGCGGCTGCAAATAAAGAAAATCGTGAGACTCTGAAGCGGCTTGCCTGGCTAGAGTAGCAGGAGCGAAAATAATCATCATCATAGCTCATCACCCGGTTGGAACTCCACACCAAACATTGTTCGGCAGCATTCATTTAAGCAAGGAAGCGCGAGATAGAAAGAGAGAGCCCGGTAGCCACCGCCCGTCGCTCACCAGTGCCGATGATCCTGGAGTCCACAAAGTGCTTGGTGAGGATGGTGGCGAGCTGGGTGAGGGTCTGCTGGTACCCTGCAACACGCCCAGCAGTCACAGCCACGCACAACCACCATCACCACCACCACCATCGCCACCACCACCACGCACAACCACCACCACCACCACCACCACGCACAACCACCACCACCACCACCACGCACAACCACCACCACCACCACCATCGCCACCACCACCACGCACAACCACCACCACCACGCACAACCACCACCACCACCACCACCACCGCCACCACCACCATCACCACCACGCACAACCACCACCACCATCGCCACCACCACGCACAACCACCACCACCACCACCACGCACAACCACCACCACCACCATCATCACCACCACGCACAACCACCACCATCACCACCACGCACAACCACCACCATCACCACCACGCACAACCACCACAACCACCACCACGCACAACCACCACCATCACCACCACGCACAACCACCACAACCACCACCACCACGCACAACCACCACCACCACCACCACGCACAACCACCACCACCACCACCACCACCACGCACAACCACCACCACGCACAACCACCACCACCATCACCACCACGCACAACCACCACCACCACCACCACCATCACCGCCACCATCACCACCACCACCACCGCCATCATCACCACCATCACCACCACGCACAACCACCACCACCGCCACCATCACCACAACCATCACCGCCACGCACCACCGCCACCATCACCACAACCATCACCGCCACGCACCACCACCACCATCACCGCCACGCACACCCACAACCACCGCCAGGCACACCCACCACCACCGCCACCATCACCGCCACCATCACCGCCACCATCACCACAACCATCACCGCCACGCACCACCACCACCACCGCCACGCACAACCACCACCACCGCCACCATCACCGCCACGCACACCCACCAACACCGCCACACACAACCACTACCACCGCCACGCACAACCACCATCACCTTGGCGTGCGAGGTTTACCGGGCAGCTCGTCGGGGCAGCTGACGGGGCTGAAGTAGTTCTTGATGGCGCTGTAACAGCCCATGGCGGCGCTCACGTAGAACTCGGGCAGGAAGCCGAGCAGCGGGCCCGTGAGGTCGGCACGCTCCACCGTGCGCAGACAGACGCGCAGCAGCCAGTACACGTCACGCAGTCGCTCCTACAGCCAGTACACAGCAGTACACGTCACGCAGTCGCTCCTACAGGCAGTACACAGCAATACACAGCATCCAGTACATGTCACGCAGTCGCTCCTACAGGCAGTACACAGCAGTACACAGCAGCCAGTACACGTCACGCAGTCGCTCCTACAGGCAGTACACAGCAGACAGTACACGTCACGCAGTCGCTCCTACAGGCAGTACACAGCAGACAGTACACGTCACGCAGTCGCTCCTACAGGCAGTACACAGCAGTACACAGCAGACAGTACACGTCACGCAGTCGCTCCTACAGGCAGTACACAGCAGTACACAGCAGCCAGTACACGTCACGCAGTCGCTCTTACAGGCAGTACACAGCAGCCAGTACACGTCACGCAGTCGATCCTACAGGCAGTACACAGCAGCCAGTACACGTCACGCAGTCGCTCCTACAGGCAGTACACAGCAGTACACAGCAGCCAGAACACGTCACGCAGTCGCTCTTACAGGCAGTACACAGCAGTACACAGCAGCCAGTACACGTCACGCAGTCGCTCCTACAGGCAGTACACAGCAGCCAGAACACGTCACGCAGTCGCTCCTACAGGCAGTACACAGCAGCCAGTACACGTCACGCAGTCGCTCCTACAGGCAGTACACAGCAGCCAGAACACGTCACGCAGTCGCTCCTACAGGCAGAACACAGCAGTACACAGCAGCCAGTACACGTCACGCAGTCGCTCCTACAGGCAGTACACAGCAGCCAGTACACGTCACGCAGTCGCTCCTACAGGCGCACGGCAGTACACAGCAGCCAGTACACCAGTGGGACTTGGTGCAGGTTACCGAGAAGAGAACGCGCGGTGCACGACACGCGGTACAAGGCACGCGGTACAGGGCACGCGGTACAGGGCACGCGGTACAGGGCACGCGGTACAGGGCACGCGGTAAAGGGCACGCGGTACAGGGCACGCGGTACAGGGCACGCGGTACAGGGCACGCGATGGGAAACGGTCACGGTGGCGTCCACACCTGCGAGTAGATGGTCGTGTTGATCCACGCCAGGCGCCGGCTCAACTGGTTCAGCTTGTCCAGGAAGACGTCCCGGCTGCGCTGGAGCTCCTCCAGGACGTCGCGCCGCTAGGATGGGGGTGGCATGGGGGGCAGGGCGGCACGCAGGGGGCACCGGCATTAGGAGCGGTGACGTCACCACGGCGCTTGTGCCATGCCAGGTGCGCACACACGCACAGACGCAAATACATACATACACGCGCGCAAACACACGCGCGCACGCTGGCTACACGAGCAGGCTTCAAACGACAGACCGGACGATTCGTCCATTCAGTCGATTATTGTCGGTGACGTGGCCCAGCGGCACACGGGCACCACGCGGGTGCCGTGTGGGTGCCGTGCGGGTGCCGTGTGGGTGCCGTGTGGGTGCCGTGTGGGTGCCGTGAGGGTGCCGTGTGGGCGCCGTGCGGGTGCCGTGCGGGTGCCGTGTGGGTGCCGTGTGGGTGCCGTGTGGGTGCCGTGTGGGCGCCGTGCGGGTGCCGTGTGGGTGCTGTGTGGGTGCCGTGTGGGTGCCGTGCGGGTGCTGTGCGGGTGCCGTGTGGGCGCCGTGTGGGTGCCACGCGCTACGGTGCTGTGCGTGTGTCAGCACGACGGTGCCGCTACCTGCGGTGGGCACCGCGCGATCTTCTCCTCCGTCTCCCTCAGCGCCACAGCAAACTCCCGCACGTCGTCCGACACGCCCACCATCTGCCCACGCCGCCGCACAGAGCAACACGACGCCCACGGCTCGCATCAGTGGCATTTCGGGCATCCCCTAGGTCGACTCAGCCTCAAATTAATACCTGGTGCGGCGTGTAAACATCGTCACTGGGGAGATGAAGGCGGTCGAACTTGGTGCTGGCCATCCACCGAGTCATATACCGTGCCGGTCTTCAGAGATGCTGGCTAACAGCCCTAACAGTCTGTTCAGGCTTCATCTGTGTGCGTATCCATGTGCGTGTGTGTGCGTATCCATGTGCACGTGCATGCATATCCTTGCGATGTGCGCGCATGCATATCCATTTGTGTTAGTGCTTGCGCGTGCGTGGGTGAAGGCGCGCGTATCTGTTTGTGTTCGTGCGTGTGCGAATCCATGTGTGTTAGTGCGTGCGCACCTTGCCCAGCTGCTGGTGCACGCTCATGCTGTACATCATCACGATGCCGTCGAGGATCTCGATGAGCGAGTGGTCGCCGGGCGGGTCCTCGGCCTCCGTGATCGGGCGTCCGTGCAGAACGCCCGTCTCGACTGACCGCGCCCAACGGACAGCGGAGGCGTATGAGCGCATGCGCGCGCCAGCGACGCACGCGCACGCCGGAATGCACGCACGCACACGCACGCACGTGCACGCACGCGTGTGCACGCACGCGGTGAATGAGCGTAGATGCGCGTATGGCACGCGGTGATGCCGCGTGCCGCTGAGCCGAACCAACTCGTCTCCGAGTCTGCGAGCCTCGTTGGAGTCCGTGGGTCTCTGTGTGAGTCTATGAGTCTCTGGATGAGAGCCTGAGGACCTCACTGTAAGAAGCACGCATGTGTGTGTATGTATGTATGTTGAACTTCTTTCGCACCGTATGTAGCCAACCGTGCTAATTGGAGTTTTTAGAGTATTTGGCTGCTATGAATTTCCACGCGATCAGCCACTTCGTCGAGCCCTCATGTGTGATCGCCAGGTGGCCACTTCCAAAAAACACTACACAGCTTACTGGGGCCTTACCTGGTAAAAATATAAATAGTTTTAGGAGTTTAGCCAACTGCCGGCACATTCCATTTTGCCAATAAATCCAACTGAACGCGTCATCACCGGGAACCGGATAAACACGGAGTGGACTTCGTCGCCTCCACGCCTCTGATCGGGGTGCCGCCGCCGCCGCCGCCACTCACCCTCCTCCTCCGTGCGCTGCTCCATCTCCGTCGTGGCCTGGCGGGGCCTCGCGAAGCCCGGGGCTCGCCTAGCCGCCAGGGCCGCCGAGGCCGCGCTCAGAATGGGGGCGGCCGCCCCGCCGATGGGGTTCGGCAGCAGCCCTCCGCGGAACATCGACATGCCGAGGCGCGCGGCCTGCTGCAGGCCCGCGGCAGGGTCGGGGTAGAAAGTTCGGGGGTCGGGGGAGGGAGGTCGGGGGTCGAGGGAGAGAGGTCAGGGGTCAAGGAAAGAGAGTTTCGAAAGAGAGGGTCACGCCGGCGTTACCGCACCAAATCACCCGCCAATTTAAGCGGCAGGCTGCTGATTGACTGCAGAGATTCATCTTCTTGGTTCTTTCGGTAAAGTCACGTAGAAGGGAAATAATAAAATAATAAAAATTTTACATAATAAAATACAATTCTCACGACATTTCGGCCACAACGCAAGCAGCTGTCCTCAGGTGAAGAACAGGTCTGTCGGAAAGACAGCATTCAGGCGCCGTCTTTTTATTTTTATTATTTTATTATTTCCCTTCTAGGCTGCTGATTATTAAACCAATTTTTTTACCGAGTTTGAAAGCTGATCGGACCTCGAATTGATTAGAAATAAAAAGGTACAGGCACAGCCCTGCAATTGCTCGCCCGACCCGCTGCTGGTGGACGTGCCGACTCGTCCACGCTGCTCGCGACAAGTTTATCCAAATCGTTTGCTGAAGGAGCAAAATGAAACGGCGACAAACACAAAACATTGCAGAGGCGGCGGAGAGTCACCCCAATGCATGAAATGAGGACAGGTAGCGGAATGGGGCCTGAACAGGTCGTGCGAGCGGTATCGGACGCTCAAACACAAACACAGGCTGCGGAGTTGACCGCCTCTGGGAAGAAGCGGGGGTCAAGGTCACGGTGGAGAGCGCCTCGCGGCTCACAGAACCAAGCGGCACCCTACGGCCCCCCTTTGCCAATCCACGACCGGTGTCTGGGCGGGCGGGCGGGCGGGGGGGGGGCCGCTCGCCGCCGGCGTCGAGCCGTCGCGGGGAACGGAAACGGGGTCGCCGGGGTTCGTGGTGCGGCGCGCCAACCGCCAGCGTGACGGGGCTAGCAGCGTGACGTCTCCGCGGCCGGTTTCCATTCGGAGTGGCACAAAGAGTTCCGAGCCGAATATAGACGGCATCCGCAGCAGCAGCAGCAGCAGCTGTGCTTAGCCGCGTTGGATTACTCGCGCAGCCTGGCGCTCCACTCGACCCCACACGGCCCCATTCCGTACGCCCAGCGGCGGCCAGCTAGTCGGCATCGCCACGCCACAACCGCGTGGCTCCCGGCCGCGTCACAAAAGTTGCATCACACCTGTGCATCACACCTGGCCAGCATCATCACACCCAACCGCAGCACGCCTGGCCGCGTCACACCTGTGCATCACACCTGGCCAGCATCATCACGCCCAACCGCATCACGCCTGGCCGTGTCACACCTGTGCATCACACCTGGCCAGCATCATCACACCCAACCGCAGCACGCCTGGCTGCGTCACACCTGTGCATCACACCTGGTCAGCATCATCACACCTAGATGGAGGTGTCCCTGGTGGCTCAGAGGTCAAAGCTGAGACCCTGGGTTCGACTCCGCTGCCCGTGATTAAAGCACCGGGCTCTCACGTGCGGTGAGTCGATGGCCTAGGCCCGGTCACGTATTACTTAATTCGGTTAAATTCCAGCTCTGAGAATTACAATATCGGTTATAACGGCATGCGAAGAACATAACTCTCACACGGCAGAGTGAGTGGGAAAAGTGCTACAGTCGAGATCACTTGGAAGGGATCTTGGCGGTAAGTTCTGCAGTATCCGCAACCGCGGGCGGCTCCCTAAGACGGAGACTTTGCGCCGCACCGCGACGGAGCCGCACGGATTCACCGCGCCGTGGAGCGACGCCCGTGGGCACAGACGGCGGAGAAATGCACCGCTGCTCGAGGTACGGTGCAGCGGCGCTGCGGTGACAGCGCAGCAGGGGGGCGACCGCCAACTACGAACCGCCGCTGCGCCGTTGGCGCCGATGCCGCCCGCGCGCCTCGTTACCGGCAGACCGAGGCCGGCCTCCTCCACGTCATCCAGGTCGTCCATGGAGACCGGGCTCAGCTCGGCGGCCTCCACCGTCACGCCGACCGCCGCCAGGTCGTCTACACGCGGCACGACACGCAACGACACACGTGTGTCACAACAGACGCCACACGTGTCACACACGACGCGCGCGTCACGACGCGGGTTAGAAGCCAAGCCGCGGCCACGACGCGGGACGAGCGACGCGCGTCAAGGGAGGTCGCGCGAGAGGAGCGCGGGTCGGAGCCCCTTGCCTTTGAGCGTCTTCTTGAGGTGGGTGATGAGGCCGCCGAGCCGCTGCAGGTCGAAGTAGTCCACCTTGCCGTTGTAGAAGAGCTGCGGGGGCACGTACGCTTCTGCGGTGCGGGGGGGGGGGGGGCGAGAGGTCACGGGTCGGGGGGGTCGCGTCCCGCGAGCTCGGCTCCGCCGGCCTCGCGCCGGACGGCTAAACCGCGAGAGGCCGGGCTGCCCATCGCCGCCCGAGGCGCCGCCCCGTCGCTGGACGCCGATTATTTTTTATCGTTTTCCTCCGGCCGAGTGTACGTGTTGCGTGTGCTGTGCGTGTGTGAGAGCGAGAGAGAGCGAGTGTGTGCGAGTGTGTGTGAGCGTGTGCGAGCGTGTGTGTGCGAGTGTGTGCGAGCGTGTGTGCGAGTGTGTGAGGGCGTGTGTGTGCGAGTGTGTGAGAGCGTGTGTGTGCGAGTGTGCGTGTTGCGTGTGCCGTGCGTGTGTGCGAGCGTGTGTGTGTGTGCGAGTGTGTGAGAGCGTGTGTGTGCGAGTGTGTGACGAGTGTGTGTGTGATAGTGAGTGTGTGTGCGAGTGTGTGAGAGCGAGTGTGTGAGAGCGAGTGTGTGCGAGTGTGCGTGTTGAGTGTGCCGTGCGTTACCCTCGCTGGGCTGTGCATGGGCGCTGCGCTGCCGGTGCCCATCCCAGCAGCTCCGCAGCGCGGTGATGAGGCGGTGCATGAAGCACAGCATGTACTCGGGGGGGCACAGCATGGTGGGGTTCTGCGTGCGACAGCGCTCAGAGTCAGCCCCGCGGATGCCGGCGAGCGCCACCGCACGGCAGCAAAGACAACGCCGGGTGGGTGGTGGTGTGGGGTGCCGGGTGGGTGGGTGGTGGTGGTGTGGGGTGCCGGGTGGGTGGTGGTGGTGGTGAGGGGTGCCGGGTGGGTGGGTGGTGGTGTGGGGTGCCGGGTGGGTGGTGGTGGTGTGGGGTGCCGGGTGGGTGGGTGGTGGTGGTGAGGGGTGCCAGGTGGGTGGGTGGGTGGTGGTGTGGGGTGCCGGGTGGGTGGTGGTGGTGGTGAGGGGTGCCGGGTGGGTGGGTGGGTGGTGGTGTGGGGTGCCGGGTGGGTGGGTGGTGGTGGTGTGGGGTGCCGGGTGGGTGGGTGGTGGTGGTGAGGGGTGCCAGGTGGGTGGGTGGGTGGTGGTGAGGGGTGCCGGGTGGGTGGGTGGTGGTGGTGAGGGGTGCCGGGTGGGTGGTGGTGTGGGGTGCCGGGTGGGTGGGTGGTGGTGGTGTGGGGTGCCGGGTGGGTGGTGGTGGTGGTGAGGGGTGCCAGGTGGGTGGGTGGGTGGTGGTGTGGGGTGCCGGGTGGGTGGGTGGTGGTGGTGTGGGGTGCCGGGTGGGTGGGTGGTGGTGGTGAGGGGTGCCAGGTGGGTGGGTGGGTGGTGGTGAGGGGTGCCGGGTGGGTGGTGGTGGTGGTGAGGGGTGCCGGGTGGGTGGGTGGGTGGTGGTGTGGGGTGCCGGGTGGGTGGGTGGGTGGTGGTGTGGGGTGCCGGGTGGGTGGGTGGTGGTGGTGTGGGGTGCCGGGTGGGTGGTGGTGGTGGTGAGGGGTGCCAGGTGGGTGGGTGGGTGGTGGTGAGGGGTGCCGGGTGGGTGGGTGGTGGTGGTGAGGGGTGCCGGGTGGGTGGTGGTGTGGGGTGCCGGGTGGGTGGGTGGTGGTGGTGTGGGGTGCCGGGTGGGTGGTGGTGTGGGGTGCCGGGTGGGTGGGTGGTGGTGGTGTGGGGTGCCGGGTGGGTGGTGGTGTGGGGTGCCGGGTGGGTGGGTGGTGGTGGTGTGCCGGGTGGGTGGTGGTGGTGGTGAGGGGTGCCGGGTGGGTGGGTGGTGGTGGTGAGGGGTGCCAGGTGGGTGGGTGGGTGGTGGTGAGGGGTGCCGGGTGGGTGGGTGGGTGGTGGTGTGGGGTGCCGGGTGGGTGGGTGGGTGGTGGTGTGGGGTGCCGGGTGGGTGGGTGGTGGTGGTGTGGGGTGCCGGGTGGGTGGGTGGTGGTGAGGGGTGCCGGGTGGGTGGGTGGGTGGTGGTGTGGGGTGCCGGGTGGGTGGGTGGTGGTGGTGTGGGATGCCGGGTGGGTGGGTGGTGGTGTGGGGTGCCGGGTGGGTGGGTGGTGGTGGTGTGGGGTGCCGGGTGGGTGGGTGGTGGTGGTGAGGGGTGCCGGGTGGGTGGGTAGTGGTGGTGTGGGGTGCTGGGTGGGTGGTGGTGTGGGGTGCCGGGTGGGTGGGTGGGTGGTGGTGAGGGGTGCCGGGTGGGTGGGTGGGTGGTGGTGTGGGGTGCCGGGTGGGTGGGTGGGTGGTGGTGAGGGGTGCCGGGTGGGTGGGTGGGTGGTGGTGTGGGGTGCTGACCGCTCACCCTGTTGGAGGCGTTCTCCTGCAGGAACTTCCTCAACTTGGACAGGAAGATGTAGCGCGAGGCTTCCCCCTGCTGCAAGACAACAACAACTACAACGCTCGCCAACGGCACTCACACAGAGACCCATAGACTCACACAGAGACCCATAGACTCACACAGAGACCCATAGACTCACACAGAGACCCATAGACTCACACAGAGCCTCATAAACTCATACAGAGACCCATAGACTCACAGAGGCCCATAGACTCACACAGAGCCTCATAGACTCACACAGTGGCCCATAGACTCACACAGAGACCCATAGACTCACACAAAAACCCATAGACTCACACAGAGAGCCATAGACTCACACAGAGACCCATAGACTCACACAGAGACCCATAAACTCACACAGAGACCCATCGACTCACACAGAGACCCATCGACTCACACAGAGACCCATCGACTCACACAGACCCATAGACTCACACAGAGACCCATAGACTCACACAGAGACTCAGACTCACACAGAGACCCGTAGACTCACACAGAGACCCATAGACTCGCACAGAAACCCATAGACTCACACAGAGACCCGTAGACTCACACAGAGACCCATAGACTCACACAGAAACCCATAGACTCACACAGAGACCCATAGACTCACACAGACTCATAGACTCACACAGAGACACATAGACTCACACAAAGACACAGACTCACATAGAGACCCATAGACTCACACAGAGACCCATAGACTCACACAGAGACCCATAGACTCACACAGAGACCCATAAACTCACACAGAGACCCATAGACGCACACAGAGACCCATAGACTCACACAGAGACCCATAGACTCACACAGAGACCCATAGACTCACACGGAGCCTCATAAACTCATACAGAGACCCATAGACTCACAGAGGCCCATAGACTCACACAGAGCTTCATAGACTCACACAGTGGCCCATAGACTCACACAGAGACTCATGGACTCACACAAAGACCCATAGACTCACACAGAGACCCATAGACTCACACAGAGACCCATAGACTCACACAGAGACCCATAGACTCACACAGAGACCCATAGACTCACACAGAGACCCATAGACTCACACAGAGACCCATAGACTCACACAGAGACCCATCGACTCACACAGAGACCCATCGACTCACACAGAGACCCATAGACTCACACAGAGACCCATAGACTCACACAGAGACCCATAGACTCACACAGAGACTCATAGACTCACACAGAGACACATAGACACACACAAAGACACATAGACTCACACAGAGACCCATAAACTCACACAAAGACCCATAGACTCACACAGACCCATAGACTCACACAGAGACCCATAGACTCACACAGAGACTCAGACTCACACAGAGACCCGTAGACTCACACAGAGACCCATAGACTCACACAGAAACCCATAGACTCACACAGAGACCCGTAGACTCACACAGAGACCCATAGACTCACACAGAAACCCATAGACTCACACAGAGACCCATAGACTCACACATAGACTCATAGACTCACACAGAGACACATAGACTCACACAAAGACACAGACTCACATAGAGACCCATAGACTCACACAGAGACCCATAGACTCACACAGAGACCCATAGACTCACACAGAGACCCATAAACTCACACAGAGACCCATAGACGCACACAGAGACCCATAGACTCACACAGAGACCCATAGACTCACACAGAGACCCATAGACTCACACGGAGCCTCATAAACTCATACAGAGACCCATAGACTCACAGAGGCCCATAGACTCACACAGAGCTTCATAGACTCACACAGTGGCCCATAGACTCACACAGAGACTCATGGACTCACACAAAGACCCATAGACTCACACAGAGACCCATAGACTCACACAGAGACCCATAGACTCACACAGAGACCCATAGACTCACACAGAGACCCATAGACTCACACAGAGACCCATCGACTCACACAGAGACCCATCGACTCACACAGAGACCCATCGACTCACACAGAGACCCATCGACTCACACAGACCCATAGACTCACACAGAGACCCATAGACTCACACAGAGACTCAGACTCACACAGAGACCCGTAGACTCACACAGAGACCCATAGACTCACACAGAAACCCATAGACTCACACAGAGACCCGTAGACTCACACAGAGACCCATAGACTCACACAGAAACCCATAGACTCACACAGAGACCCATAGACTCACACATAGACTCATAGACTCACACAGAGACACATAGACTCACACAAAGACACAGACTCACATAGAGACCCATAGACTCACACAGAGACCCATAGACTCACACAGAGACCCATAGACTCACACAGAGACCCATAAACTCACACAGAGACCCATAGACGCACACAGAGACCCATAGACTCACACAGAGACCCATAGACTCACACAGAGACCCATAGACTCACACGGAGCCTCATAAACTCATACAGAGACCCATAGACTCACAGAGGCCCATAGACTCACACAGAGCTTCATAGACTCACACAGTGGCCCATAGACTCACACAGAGACTCATGGACTCACACAAAGACCCATAGACTCACACAGAGACCCATAGACTCACACAGAGACCCATAGACTCACACAGAGACCCATAGACTCACACAGAGACCCATAGACTCACACAGAGACCCATAGACTCACACAGAGACCCATAGACTCACACAGAGACCCATCGACTCACACAGAGACCCATCGACTCACACAGAGACCCATAGACTCACACAGAGACCCATAGACTCACACAGAGACCCATAGACTCACACAGAGACTCATAGACTCACACAGAGACACATAGACTCACACAAAGACACATAGACTCACACAGAGACCCATAGACTCACACAGAGACCCATACTCACACAGAGACCCATACTCACACAAAGACCCATAGACTCACACAGAGACCCATAGACTCACACAGAGACTCAGACTCACACAGAGACCCGTAGACTCACACAGAGACCCATAGACTCACACAGAAACCCATAGACTCACACAGAGACCCGTAGACTCACACAGAGACCCATAGACTCACACAGAAACCCATAGACTCACACAGAGACCCATAGACTCACACATAGACTCATAGACTCACACAGAGACACATAGACTCACACAAAGACACAGACTCACATAGAGACCCATAGACTCACACAGAGACCCATAGACTCACACAGAGACCCATAGACTCACACAGAGACCCATAAACTCACACAGAGACCCATAGACGCACACAGAGACCCATAGACTCACACAGAGACCCATAGACTCACACAGAGACCCATAGACTCACACGGAGCCTCATAAACTCATACAGAGACCCATAGACTGACAGAGGCCCATAGACTCACACAGAGCTTCATAGACTCACACAGTGGCCCATAGACTCACACAGAGACTCATGGACTCACACAAAGACCCATAGACTCACACAGAGACCCATAGACTCACACAGAGACCCATAGACTCACACAGAGACCCATCGACTCACACAGAGACCCATAGACTCACACAGAGACCCATAGACTCACACAGAGACACATAGCCTCACACAGGGACCCATCCCTCACGGTCTAGCGATTGATCGATCCACCGAGCACCCGCACGCCGGCCGATTTCACCGCTCCATCTCCGCGGTAGCCTTGCGAACTCATCCCGCTGGGCGCCCTTCATCGGTTCTTGATTGAGGTTTAGCCAACTCAGTGTCTGTGCCACGCCGCTGTACGTGTGGGCTTCTGAGTGTGTTTGTCGCAGTTAGCGCACTGCGCTATGCGCCTAACCACCTGAGTTCGATTCCCGCTCAAGGCCAACCCCAGTGAAGAATATCTGAACCGATCCTGGACCTCCCCTAGGTCGACTAAGCCTCAAATGAGCACCTGCTTGCGACACGTAAACATCGCCACGGGGGGAGACAAAGGCGGTCGCGTGGCCACCCTCCCGGTCGTGTGCCGTGCTCGCTAACAGCACTTGCCTCACAAGTCTGCTGAGGCTACGCGGGGGACCTTTGTCTTTGTGTGCATGCGTGTGTGGGGCCCCCGTGGCACAGGCCTCACCGAGTTCTTGTCCTTGTTGTTGAGCAGCAGCTTGAGGATGGCCACCTGCAGGTCCTCGACCACTGGGGGGGGGGGGGGGGAGACGCACGGGGCGGGCGGCATCACCACCACCACTGGGTCTCCCCCAGGTCGACTCAGCCTTAAACGAGCACCTGGTGCAGTGACTAAACATCAGCACCGGGCACACATGTCTGTGCGTGTGCGTCTGCGTTTCTGTGCGTGGGTGTCTGTGCGTGGGTGTCTGTGCGTGGGTGTCTGTGCGTGGGTGTCTGTGCGTGGGTGTCTGTGCGTGGGTGTCTGTGCGTGGGTGTCTGTGCGTGGGTGTCTGTGCGTGGGTGTCTGTGCGTGGGTGTCTGTGCGTGGGTGTCTGTGCGTGGGTGTCTGCGTTTCTGTGCGTGCGCGTCTGTGCCCTGGTGCTCAACTCTTGACTCTGCACGCCCCCCCCCCCCTCCGTGCCTCCCTCCCCCCCACCTTCTATTCTCTTCTTGAGGCGCTGGCAGCCGCGCTCGTACGATCGCCGCTTGTGCCGCTCCTCGGCGCTCTCCTCCGCCTCCTCCCTGCTGCCCTGCACGGGGAGGCCGGGACGCACACAAAGACAAAGATCCCCCGTGTAGTCTTCACAGGCTGCTGGGGCAAGCGCTGCGAAGGCCGGAACGACGCACGAGGGGGTGGGTGGCCGGCACCACCACGCCCGACCGCCTCTGGCTCCCCAGTGGCAATGTTTACGCACCGCACCAGGTACTCATTTGAGACGGAGTCGACATAGGGGAGGCCCTAGAACCGGTTCAGATATTCGTCACTCGTGTTGATAGCCGCGAGCGGGAATCGAACTCGGGTCGTTAGGCACGTAGCGCAGCACGCTGACCGCTAGACGAGCCGCACGCGCACGCCGGTGAACACACACGGCTACGCCAACTCCAGGGTCCCCGCGGCGTCGATGCTCACGGTGCGACGAGCACCGGGGTTCAACTGCGGTTCACTCGACACGTCCTCAGTCTACCAATCATTGCAGATGGGCAACCCGCAACGCACTTGCTGTCAGTATCTCAATAAGCTAGCACTCACCCACCCGCTCACACGCTCAGTCCCTCGCTCACACGCTCGCCCACTCACTCAACCACTCGCTTACTCGCTCACTCACACACTTGCCTGCGCACCCACCCAACCACTTACTTGCTCCCTCACTCACTCAGCCACCCGCTCACACGCTCAGTCCCTCGCCCACTCGCTCAGTCGCTCACTCACACACTCGCCTGCGCACCCACCCAACCACTTACTTGCTCTCTCACTCACTCACTCACCCACCCGCTCACACGCTCAGTCCCTCGCTCACACGCTCGCCCACTCGCTCACTCACACACTCGCCTGCGCACCCACCCAACCACTTACTTGCTCCCTCACTCACTCACCCACACACACGTTTGCTCACCCACTCAGTCACTCACCCACACGCTCGCTTGCTTATCACTCAACCACTTTACTTTCTCACGCCCCCCTCGCCCGCCCGCCCCCCCGCCAACCTGCTGCTGCTGCTGGTGGAGTTGCGTGGGCCACCAGGTGACGGGGATGGTCTCGTCGAGTCCGGCCTCCTCCACGCGCAGCGGCG
Source organism: Lampetra planeri (assembly GCF_965212315.1). NCBI lineage: Eukaryota > Metazoa > Chordata > Hyperoartia > Petromyzontiformes > Petromyzontidae > Lampetra > Lampetra planeri. The sequence goes on from NC_136140.1 coordinate 11,172,629, forward strand.
TCTTCACGTTGCAGAACACCACGAAGCGCATCACATCGAACGTGCGCGCGTCAAGGATCTGTAAACCGTCATCTGAACCGGTCCACCCCTAGGTCGACTCGGCCTCAAGCACCCGGTGCGGTGTGTAAAAGTCTCCGTTGGGGAGAGAAAGGCGGCCGGGCGAGGTGGCTGTCGCGCACCCACCTCGTGTGCCGTGTCGGCCTTCTTAGGTGCTGCTACTCGCTAACAGCACTTGCCCCCACAGTCCGTGTGGCTTAGATTTGGGATCTGTGTGTATGTGTGTGTATGTGTGTGTATGTGTGTGTGTATATGTGTGTATATGTGTGTGTGTATATGTGTGTATATGTGTGTGTGTATATGTGTGTATATGTGTGTGTGTATGTGTATATATGTATGTGTGTATATGTGTGTGTGTATATGTGTATGTGTGTATATGTGTGTGTATAGTGGGGGGCGGTAGTGTAGCGGTTAGCGCGCTGCGCTATGAATCCGGTGACCCGGGCTCGATTCCTGCTCAAGGCCAACACCAGTGACGTATATCTGAATGGGTTCTGTGCCTCCCCTAGGTCGACTCAGCCTCAAATGAGTACCTGGTGCGGTATGTAAACATCGCCACTGGGGAGCCAAAGGTGGTCGGGCGTGGTGCTGTCCACCCACCCGCTCGTGTACCATTCCGGCCTTCATAGGTGCTCACTAACAGGACTTGCCCTGACAGTCTGTTAAGGCTATAAGAAGAATCTTTGTCTTTGTTTTTGTGTGTATGTATGTGTGTGCGTGTATGTGTGTGCGTGTATGTGTGTATGTGTGTGTATATGTGTGTTTGTGTGTTGATCACGACACCGGAAGAGTTGATGCAAACACACCTAGCTGACTGGTGTGTCGTGGCTAGCGTGGTGTGTCGTCGCTAGCGTGGTGTGGCGTGCGTGGCGCGTTGTGGTGGCGATGTGGCATGCCGTGGTGCTGTGTGGCGTGGGTGGTGTTGCGTGGCATGGCGTGAGGCGGTGTGGTGCGGGGTGCGTGGCGGTGTGGAGTGCGTGGCGGTGTGGTGTGAGGCGGTGTGGTGTGGGGTGCGTGGCGGTGTGGCGTGACGCGGTGTGGTGTGGGGTGCGTGGGGTGCGTGGGGTGCGTGGGGTGCGTGGCGGTGTGTTGTGTGGTGTGGGGTACGTGGCGGTGTGGCGTGACGCGGTGTGGTGTGGGGTGCGTGGCGGTGTGGCGTGACGCGGTGTGGTGTGGGGTGCGTGGCGGTGTGGCGTGACGCGGTGTGGTGTGGGGTGCGTGGCGGTGTGGCGTCAGTGACGCGGTGTGGTGTGGGGTGCGTGGCGGCGCGCGCTAGCGAGGGATATAGGACGTTGCCGAGGAGGAACTTGCGTGACTTCTCGTGCTTGAGGATGGCGAGGACGAGGCGCAGGTGCTGGATCTGTAACAGTGGTGGAACAACATCTGAAAGGTGCGGTGCAATCAGGGGCGTCTCGAACCCGGACTCGAACCCAGGCTCTCAGCGGCACCGGTGCGAGGCGGTGTTTTGAACCCACAGAATTTGAACGTCCCCGGGGTCAGAACGCGGTAGAAATATAAATTATATCCCGATAGAGATCAAATCACGTACAGCATTCTGACCCAAGATTAGTGCTGGCTACAGACACATTTGCCAATGCGATTTGTAACTTTGAACCTGGCGCGTGTATCGGGAGTTACATTTTAACGTGCAATTTAACCGGGGGACCGTGTGTTGTTGTCCTGGTGTGGTCTGGGACTGTTGTTGTTGTTGTTTTGCTGCCTTGCCCCAAGCTTACATTTGGTGTTGGCAAATCGGCAGGAATTTATTTACGAGTGCAATTTGTACTTCGTGTATACTTTCATTATGTTTAGTGACTTGCTTGCCTCTTCTCTATCGGTTTTCTTGTTGATGTAACTCGCTGACATCTGCGAGAAAGAGCTCCGTAGCTCATCGGATCCCCACCTGCGCTCTTAACAACTCATTTCTCATTCTGAGTTTACGATTGTCCAACGGGCTCGGCAAGCGCGAGGCCCGGACTCGCGCTCGGCGCCGAGGTGGTGCCGGCGGCGACGATGCAGGCGCGGCGGCGATGATGCCGGCACAGCGGCGGCGATGCCGGCGCTGGGGGTACCTGGGGCGTCATGTCGGGCGTCACGGGGGAGAAGCGGAAGGCTCGCAGCAGCGTCATCATCAGCTGCTTGAGGCAGCTGTGCACCTCAAACTCCTGCGGGCGGGAGGAATGGGGGAGCTGTGAGTCGCGTGCCGCCGCTCCCACGCCCCTCACGTCCCCCCACGTTCTCGCGTCTCAGCACGGCTGTCCGTTTGTCTTTTCAGCCGATGGCGGAGGCGGCGCCGACACCACGGGGCACGGGCGTCGGTCCGCCAGTAGGGGCCGATGTCCGTGGTGTTTGGCGCTCCCAATTAGGCGGTACGACGGCATCGCTCATCGAAACGTGCGAGCGCGACGCCACGCGGCCTGCTGCTCGCTTACGGCCGCGGGGATCTGCGGCCGTGAAGCGAGCGGGGCGTGCGGCGCGCGCTCGGCTAACGGCTCGGCACACGAGTGCGCCGCGGTTCATTCACCGGTGCGCTCGAACCGCGACCGCCCCCGGCCGCGTCGCCAGCGCCTCAAGAAGAGAATCGAAGGTGTGGGGGGAGGGAGGCACGAGGAGGAGTGGGGCGTGGAGGGTCACGAGTTGAGCACCAGGGCACAGACACGCACACGCGCAGGCGCGCGCGCACAGATGCGCCGACAACGATTGCGATGGCCGCCCGGAGGGACGCGCGGGGAGGCGCCGGCAGGAAAGCACCCCCGCGGGGCCGGGTCTGCGAGACCGCTACTCCACTACCAATCCCGGCTGGCCAGCGTGGTGAAGCACGGTCGCGTGAACAACCGTGACCACGCGTGGCACGGCGAGGCCCTCTTCCGGCAGCGGACCGAGCGAGCGGACCTGCCGCACGTGGAGGCGTTGCCGATGTCAAACCGCGAATCGCGACTCTCGATCGCCGGATCGCCGCGCGAGTCGGGTGAGTCGTTACACCTCGACAACATCGTCGTCGTCGTCGTCCACGATCGATCCACTGCTCGATGAAGGCCTGCCCAAGTCGTCCGCCCGCCCCCCCCCCCCCACCACGCCCCGGCGGCGACGAAACGACAACGAAGCGCCGAGACGGCGGCGAGGTGAAACGCAAACGGTAACGGGGGGGGGGAGGGGGTGGGGGGGGCGAGCGGGAGAGGCGCACCTCCAGCAGGGCCCACAGCAGGTCCAGCGTGTGCAAGATGGCCGGCGTCTCCGTGGCGACGGAGCCCGAGGCCCGCGTCTGCAGGCTGAGCAGGAACTTGAGGAGCACCTCGTCCACCACGTAGGCCTTGGCCTGCCGCGGGGGAGGGAAGGCGGGCGGCCAATATTATTCATAATCAAGGTTTTTCATTTATTTTTCAAGGATTGCATCGCACGGAACCTTGGCCAGGCGCGGTGGCGGCAGCTCAATGGGCCCCAAGTTTATCTGCTCGTAAAAAAATCACACGGCGAGCAAAGTAACCTCACTCACTCTCCCGCTCTCTCCACAACCTCTCCCCGCCCCCCCCTCTCCCAGCCCCCACCTCTCTCCAAACTCTATCCCCACACCCCCCTCTCTCCCAGCCCCCCACCCCCACTCTCTCCCCACGCCCCCCGCCGTGTAGAGGCGTGCACGCACCAGCAACGGTGCGAGCTTGTGGAAGACGTGCACGGCGGCGAGGAGGAAGGTGGTGGCGGCGTCCCCTCGCGACAGACTCCGCGAGTCCTCGCGCGACACCACCCTCCCGTCCTGGGGGGGGGGGGGGGGGCAACGGGGGTGGGGGGTGGGGTGTGGGTGGGAACGAGAGGCGGGGGGAGCATGAGCAGAGGGGCGGACGGGGAGCGGAGGGGCACAAGGGGCGGCAGAGGGGGGAGGGGCGGGGGGGGGCGGGGGAGGGGCGGGGGGGGCTGCGGGGGGTCACCCAACGCTCCCCCGGCATTCGCCAAGCAGATCACACGACGACAACAGCCGCCATTCGCCACCGAGTGACGGTGACGTCACCACCAGGCTAGGTGTACTTTGACTTTTGAATTGTGGAAGATTCTGTGGCTGGCAGGAGGTCATGGGACAGACCCAGGTGCTGTGGGATGACTGATCGAGACGATTGGCAGGCGCACCACCTGTGTGCGCTCTTCTGATGTTGCCAAATCAGCACACGCACGACAAAGATCCCTTGTGTGGCCTGGCAGACTGTCGGGGCAAGTGCTGCTCGCGAACGCCTACGGGGACCGGCACGGCACACGAGGGAGTGGGTGGCCGAGCACCGCCACGCCCGGCCACCTTTGTCTCCCCTTTGGCGATATTTACACACCGCACCAGGTACTCATTCGGCCCGGGACCCGTTCAGATGATCGTCACTGGTGTTGGCCGGGTCCGTAGTGCACCGCACTAACCGCTGCATGACACACCTAGCAACCACAACCGTTTGCCAACGTGGCAGTGACATCACCGCCACGCTTGTGCCAGGCTAGGTGCACGCACCGCACACAGACGCACGCACGTATGCACAGGGGGCGAGGGAGCGCCACTCACCCTGGGGTCGATCCACGTCTCCATGGCGACCTGGAAGTATCCCATGAGCCTCTGCGCCTGCATGAGGTCGATGGTCGGGGGGTCCTGAAGGGGCCGGTAACCTTCCACGGGGTACGTGGACGCGGGGTCAAGGACTCGTCCCGTCAACGCGTCCAGGGGGACCGCGGCGCGCGGGGAGGCGGGCCGCATGGCGTGGTGGGGGCGGCCGCCGCCGCCACGGAGGTGACAGCACCCAGCCGGCTCTGCCAACATCTCGCCACCGTGGGCACTACCGGGGTCACCACGGTGGCGTGGGTTCGATCCTGACCCTGACACCTCGATATCTGGAGCTCACATGGAGCTTACATGGTGGCGAGATGTTAACTACCTCTCCTGGTATACAGGAGCTCGTGGGTTCGACCCCGATCCTGGCGCCTGTATATTTGGAGTGTGCGTCTTTTTCTCTCCCCTTGGTCGCGTGGATTTTTCTCTGGGTCCTCCGGTTTTGTCCCCTCCACATTTAGAATCAACGTCACGCGTTGAGAGTATTTGGCTGCTATAAATTGCCACGTGATGATGAAGCCACTTCATTATCATTTGTGATATCCAGGTCGCTTCTGAAAAAGAGCTACATGTCAGTGGGGCCTTACCTGGAAAAGATACAGATAAATACATTTTTAAATAACACCCGGGGTCCCAATCTGGGTTTCAACCGAAGTGAATTTTAACGCACGTGTGTACGTACATATGCTGACCTTCTTTCGCACCGTACCTAGCCAACCGGGTTAATCGGAGGTGCTCGAGGAGGGGAGGGGCAAACCAAATTCACCGTATCCTCGAGTGTAGTGAGCCGACTGGTCTCATCCCGGTTACTCCGACAGAGACTCCTCACACAACTCACCTGGAGAGCCATAGAGTTACACGGAGACCCATAGACTTACAGAGAGACCTCCACAGATGTAGACCGAGACCTGCGTGCTCTCACAGGCTGGGCTGCGATTGCATCGGCTCCTTAAAGGGTAGCAGCGGAGTTGATGGTCCCAGTCCGGCTCCCAAAGAATGTTTCACAAAAAATACAGGAACCTTAAATTTGGCTCTGCACTTAAAGAAGCTCAGTTCCAGCTCTGAGATTCGTGAATATTGAGTAGACCAAAGGTCACTTGACAGGATCTCAGAGGTAGCTCTGTGGTATCCACCTCTGTGGGCCGCTCTCTAACAGCACAATGCCCCCCACACACAGACCCTTTGTCCCTTTGTCCGCGTGTGCGCAAGAGAGAGACGAGAGAGGATATCTCAGCGGGCGGCTGCCGAAGTTGAAGGAGACGTTCTCGCGGAAGGAGAGGCTGATGGCGGGGAAGTAGGCGGAGCCCGGGCCCAGCCGCACATCGGGGAACGCGACGCCCATGGACAGCCCATTTCTGCGGGAGAGCGAGAGGGAGGCGGACCGGGTGGAACGTTCACACGTGGAATCGTGGACAAAACGTGCGCTTGACAGTATTTCGCTGCCGCTGTAAATTCCCACGCGATGAGTGACGCCACTTCGTGCGAGCCGTCGTTTGTGATGGCCACGTCGCTTCTGAAAACGAGCTAGGAAAGCAGCTCTCAGTGGTGAAACAAAAAAACAACTTCAGTTCGGTTTATACGATTTCGAAAATGGCTCAAGCGATGGCATTAGTCGTGCGACGAGACGCTCAAGGCTTGGGCCCACGTGACGGCCACCATCTCCCAACGACGTCACGCCGCCGAACCTCTGGCGGGAACGCCGTAGCGACGTCAAGCCACCCCGGGAGAACTCGGGAGGGAGCGCGGCACAAACCCCCCGTGGCACGCCGAGACCACGAACTCGCCCGGGATCCCAGAAAAACAATCCGGGATCGCCGCGCGAGACAATTGGAGTTCCGCCGCCAAGGTTCGTCAAAGTGCCCCGCCGCTGCTCGGCACGCCGTCGGTTCTGCCGAGTCGGCACGCCGTCGGTTTGCCGAGACGGCACGCCGTCGATTCTGCCGAGACCACCGCGGTGGCTCAACTGCCAACGACTGCGGAACGGTGATCGCTCGCCCGCTGCACCGCGACGCGTCCACGAGTGGGAGATTAACCCTCCTCCGTTCCGATGACGTACATGATTGAAACGAGGAAGGGTTAGTCGTCATCGGAACAAAAGCAGAAGAACTAGATAAAATAACTAGGCCACCTGGAAGGGCCGGTTGCGGCACAGTTTGGCGGTCGTGTTGCTCCGGTTCTCCGCGGTGAGAAGTGACGTCTACTACGCCTCTCTCAATACAATTTACGCTGAGCCGCTTGCGCGTTCCGAGATGTGGCGGTGAACGGGAACGCCCACACCCCGCAGCAACTTGCAGACGTGTCGGAACGGGAAAGGTTTGAAGAAGATGGCGACCCAGAGTGCCGTGACTGTGGCCACCCGAAACACACGGTGGAGTACATCGCCAACGACTGCGTTCTAAACTAAAACTGAACTATTTATTATTTTACCAGGTAAGACCCACTAAGCTATGTAGCTCTTTGTCAGAAGCAATTTGGCCATAAACGATAGCTCGACGAGGTGGCTTATCGCGTGGAAAATTTTAAAGCAGGAGCCAAATAATCTAAATGCGTGCTTTTCGAAATGTGGACGGAAAAAGCGGAGGACCCGAAGAAAAATCCACTCGACCACGAGGAGAGAGACACGGAAACTCCAAATATGCAGCAGGCGTCAGGGTCGGGATCGAACCCACGACTTCCTGCATACCAGGCGAGGTAGTCAACATCTCCTAGCCACCGTGGCGCCGTGTTCCACGCGGCCCGCTCTAGGGCGGACTGGGCAGTGCGAGTCGCACGGCTCACAAACTCACACCTGGACGTACAATTTACGCCGAACTTGCCAGTGAAGCGATAGCCGGCACCTCACCACACGCCGCGCTACACATCTCTCCGCTACATCTACCCCGCGATAAACACAGAGGCAAAGATCCGCAGTGTAGCCTCGCGAGGGCTGTTGGGGCAAGTCCCCGTCGGCGAGGCTGGGAGAGGCGCTGGGCCCGGCGCCGTGAGCGGAGGTGCCGCGGCACTCACAGGCAGAAGGAGATGGAGGCGTCGTCCAGGTCAATGAGGCACGTGACCACGTCGCCCGCCGCCCACGGCTGTACACCGCACAACAGCACACACCCCGCATCGCACACAGAACCACGACGCAGCACGCCGCAGCATACACCGCACCACGCACCGCACCACATCACACACCGCACCACACACCGCACCACACACCGCACCACACCACACCACACCGCACACCACACCACACCACACACCACACCACGCACCACACACCGCACCACACACCGCACAACATAGCACACACCACAGCACGCCGTATAGCCTGGAACAGACTGTAGGGGCAAGTGCTGTCAGCGAGCACCTATGAAGGCCGGCACAGCACACGAGGGGGTGGGTGGCCAACACCACGCCCGGCCGCCTTTGTCTTCCCAGTGGTGATGTTTACACATCACATTGGGTACTCATTTGAGGCTGAGTCGACCTAGGAGAGCCCCAGGACCGGTTTAGATAATCGTCACTGGTGTTGGCCGTGAGCGGGAACAAAACTCAGGTCGCTGGGTTCGTAGCGTAGCACGCTAACCGCTGCACCACCGCTCCCACACACCGCACCACACCACACCCCAACATACACCGCACGGTATTATACCACACCGCACCACAAATATAAACCACAAGTACCGTGGAGAGCAGAGCGAGGGGAGATAGGAGAGGGGAGGAGGGGGGAGAGAGGGGAGATTGTCGTCGTTGATGTTGTTTGTGACGTTCTGACCCCCCCCCGCCGTGCCCCTAAAGGGCATGTGAAAAAATAACGAGCTTCGTAGCTCGGGGGGAGATGAGAGAGGGGAGAAAGGAGAGAGGGAGAGGCGAGGACGCCCACCTTGCCGTAGTTGGTGGTGGTGACGTTCCACTTGCGCACGCGGTTGCCGTCGTAAGCGTACGAGTTGGGGGTGTCGCCCACGCCCTCCTGCCGGCGGCGACGGCACAGGGAGGGGGGTGGGGCGAGAGAGAGAGAGACGCGGCACGGTGAGTGTGAGTGGAGAGAGAGAGAGAGACGCGGCACGGTGAGTGTGAGTGGAGAAAGAGAGAGAGACGCGGCACGGTGAGCGTGAGTGGAGAGAGAGAGAGACGCGGCACGGTGAGTGTGAGTGGAGAGAGAGAGAGAGACGCGGCACGGTGAGCGTGAGTGATGAGAGGGACGTGGCACGGTGAGTGAGTGGTGAGAGGGACGCGGCACGGTGAGTGTGAGTGGAGAGAGAGAGACGCGGCACGGCGGGGACGAAGCGGCGGGCGGGCGGCGGGGGAGTGGGGGCGGTGGCGCGGGCACCTCCTGGTTGAAGCGGCAGTCGAGGGTGCACCAGCCGATCTGCATGAGCCCCTTGGAGGAGAGCAGCACCTCGTACATCCACTTGCCTGCGCACGCACACGGGGCCCACGGGACGGCGGCACACCAACGGATTCTAGAATCTGTCTGTGTGGAGCTTTGAGCGTCATCGCCTCTCACCCTCCACCCACTCTCCCCTCTCATCTCCCTCTCACTGTCCACGCACTCTCCCCTCTCACCTCACTCGGATCATTCCTCCTCCGCGGCCCACCATGGTCTAGAACTCCCCCAGCCATCCGTGCCGTCAGCCTCCCTGCCTCTGTTCAAGTCCAGGCCCAAGGCCTTCCCTCTTTCGCTCGATCAAAGAACCGGCTGCCTCTTTTATAAATGAACGCGCTCAACGTCTCCACGTGGACGTTCCGAGTCGCGGTGCGGACCCCCCTACCACACACGAGACGCGGTGCGGACCCCCCTACCACACACCAGTCACGGTGCGGACCCCCCTACCACACACCAGTCACGGTGCGGACCCCCCCACCACACACGAGACGCGGTGCGGACCCCCCTACCACACACCAGACACGGTGCGGACCCCCCTACCACACACCAGACACGGTGCGGACCCCCCTACCACACACGAGACACGGTGCGGACCCCCCTACCACACACGAGACACGGTGCGGACCCCCCTACCACACACGAGACACAGTGCGGACCCCCCTACCACACACTAGTCACGGTGCGGACCCCCCTACCACACACGAGACACAGTGCGGACCCCCCTACCACACACCAGTCACGGTGCGGACCCCCCTACCACACACCAGACACGGTGCGGACCCCCCTACCACACACCAGACACGGTGCGGACCCCCCTACCACACACCAGACACGGTGCGGACCCCCCTACCACACACGAGACACGGTGCGGACCCCCCTACCACACACCAGTCACGGTGCGGACCCCCCTACCACACACCAGACACGGTGCGGACCCCCCTACCACACACCAGACACGGTGCGGACCCCCCTACCACACACGAGACACGGTGCGGACCCCCCTACCACACACCAGTCACGGTGCGGACCCCCCTACCACACACCAGACACGGTGCGGACCCCCCTACCACACACCAGACACGGTGCGGACCCCCCTACCACACACCAGTCACGGTGCGGACCCCCCTACCACACACGAGACACGGTGCGGACCCCCCTACCACACACCAGACACGGTGCGGACCCCCCTACCACACACCAGACACGGTGCGGACCCCCCTACCACACACCAGACACGGTGCAGACCCCCCTACCACACACGAGACACGGTGCGGACCCCCCTACCACACACCAGTCACGGTGCGGACCCCCCTACCACACACCAGACACGGTGCGGACCCCCCTACCACACACCAGACACGGTGCGGACCCCCCTACCACACACCAGACACGGTGCGGACCCCCCTACCACACACCAGACACGGTGCGGACCCCCCTACCACACACCAGTCACGGTACGGACCCCCCTACCGCACCGGCGGCACTCCCCGTGACGCCGCCGCCAAGTAAAACCACGCGGCCGCGGGCGGCCTCTCACCTGTGTGGACGCAGGTGGTGGCGCGGATGGTGCTGAAGTTGCTGTGCCCGATCACCTGGGGCAGAGGGAAGGGAGGCGACTGCGTCGTTCGCGGACGACTCTCGCGACGCCGACCTCGGCGGAGCGCAACGTGCCCCCCTCCGCACGGCACGCACCGCTCAGACCCGACAACCTCAAGCCCTCGGCCACGGCTCCCCACACAGCCAAGTCACTTACGCGCCCGCAAATATACACAACGTTCCGCGTGAGCTGGCACTGATGGCGGTGGCAATGATGATGATAATACGTGAAGGTGGTGCTGGTGGTGGTAGAGATGGTCGCGGTGTTGGTGGTGATGATTAGTGATGGTGGTGCTGTTGGTGGTAGAGATGGTGGTGGTGCTGGTGGTGGTGATTATGATGAAGGCAATGGTGGTAGAGGTGGTGGTGGTGGTGATAATAGTGATGACAGTGGTGGTGGTGCTTCTGGCGGTTGAGATGGTGGTGGTGATGATGATGATGAAGGTGGTGGTAGAGGTGGTGGTGACGATAGTGAGGACAGTGGTGTTGGTGGTAATGGTGGTAAAGATGTTGGTGGTGGTAGAGATGGTGGTGGTGGTGGTGGTAAAGATGGTGGAGGTGGTGATGATGATGATGAAGGTGGTGGTGACGATAGTGATGACAGTGGTGGTGGTGGTGGTAGAGATGGTGGTGGCGGTGGTAGCGATGATGGTGGTGGTAGCGATGGTGGTAAAGATGGTGGAGGTGGTGATGATGATGATGAAGGTGGTGGTGACGATAGTGATGACAGTGGTGGTGGTGGTGGTAGAGATGGTGGTGGCGATGGCGGTGGTGGTGGTAGAGATGGTGGTGGTAAAGATGATGGTAGTGGCGGTGGTGGTGGCGGTGGTGGCAACGGTGAACACGTGGGACAGGGTGACGAGGGCGGTGAGGAGGCCAACCCCGAGGAGGTCTTCATCGACGAGGAGGAGGCCCTCGAACCCGCTGGTGTGGTCCAGGACGATGTTGTCTGGCCCCAGGCGCCCCTCCGCCTCTTCACGGACGAGGAGACACAAACGGCACAGGCGACGATTGCGTGAGACGAGCAACGGTTGAGCGTGGACCTTGGCCAAGAAAAAAAACCAACGAACCGAGGGAGAGTCCACAGGAGGTCTCCAGGCCCGGGATGAGTGAGTGAGTGAGCACGTGGGTGGGCGGGTGGGTGAGTCGGTGGGTGAGTGAAAGGATGATGGGGGGTTTGAGTGAGTGAATAGGGGGATGGGTGAGCGGGTGGGTGAGTGGAAGAATGATGGGGGATATGAGTGAGTAAGTGAGTACGTGGGTGGGTGAGCGGGCGAGTCGGTGGGCGAGTTGGTCGTCGGCCGGACAGAGCGCGCCGTAGAGGATTAGAGAACAACAAGGTGCAGCGAGGCACGGTGGCAACGCTTGCAACAGCCCAATCTCTGCCAATCCCTGCCAATCCCTGCCAATCTCTGCCAATCGCTGCCAATCTCTGCCAATCGCTGCCAATCTCTGCCAATCTCTGCCAATCTCTGCCAATCGCTGCCAATCCCTGCCAATCCTGCCAATCGCTGCCAAGGCCCGTGGTGAAAAGCCGCGTCGGCATCGGTCTAATGGCGGGAAGGTGGACGTGCGACGGTAGCGCTCACCGGCTCCGCGCTCCGGCGCCTCCGCTCCAGGTGCCAGCAGCAGGTCGAGGTGGTGCTCCAAGTTCTGAAAACTCAGGGTTTTCCTGGGGAGAAGAAATAGCGAGTGCGTACAGGTGAGTGCGTACAGGCGAGTGCGTACAGGCGAGTGCGTACAGGTGAGTACGTATAGGTTAGTACGTACAGGTTAGTACGTACAGGTTAGTACGCACACGCGAGTGCGTATAGGCGAGTGCGTACAGGTGAGCACGTATAGGTGAGTACATACAGGCAAGTACGTACAGGTGAGTACGTGTAGATGTGTACATATAAGTGTGTACATGTTGGTGAGTACGTTAAACACCAGTGCATATGTAGTTGTGTATATACAGAACAGGTGTGCACGTACAGGTGTGCACGTACAGGTGCGCACGTACAGAACAGGTGAGCAAGCACGGCGAGTACCTGCAGGTGGCGCTACTCTTGTCGAGCACGGGGAACACGTGGTGGAGGTAGTCGCTGAGCGCCCTCTCTGCCACGATCCCTGCGGACACAACGAGCGGTGGCCCCGCGTCCGTGCGGTGACGAGCGCTCAAACGCAACCCCCCCCCCACCCCCCCGTGACCCGCACCGTGTGGGGGGGGGAAGGCCCTCGGCCCCAGGAGCGGACTGACAAAATGTCAGTGCCGCAACGGAATCGTTTCGGCCGGCTCTGTGATCTGGAAAAAATTCTCGCACCGAGGCGCACCGCATCCAGCGTGCCTCACGCCACGATTGCGGCTGCTACGGGTCACTCGCCACCAACTCCAGTCTGCTACAAACTATTTAAACTTTTTTGATTTTTTCCCAGGTAAGGGCCCACTGAGCTACACAGTTGTTTTTCAGAAGCGACCTGGCGATCACAAATGATAGCTCAACGAAGTGGCTTATCATCACGTGGACATTTATAGCAGCCAAATACTCCACACGCCTGATGGTGATTCTACATGTGTGAGGGAAAAACCGGAGGACCAAGAAACAAATCCACACGACCACGAGGAGAGAAACAGGCAAACTCCAAATTTACAGCAGGCGTCAGGGTTGGGGATCGAATCCACGACCTCCTGTGTACCAGGCGAGGTCGTTAACATCTCGCCGACACAGCGACCGGGGAACCGTTCAACGATGAAGCCCTGGATGGTGCACTATCGCTCATACTGGGAGCGGCGCTAGTGAGGACGTAATTGGCGATGATGATGTCCCTGTGTTGCTGGGCGTGGCGGCACGAAGATGGTTTTACGTGACGATGACCCAATAAGAATGAAAGCCCGAGTGTAAAGTTGCATTGTTGTTGCTGCTCATAGCGTCTCACCCTGGAGAAAACCGGACGCATTGATAAAAAGGGTTAACTCCAAAAAAACCGGGAAGCCCAAACCAGCGCCACACGGGTCCACTTTGGTGTCCCTGGCGCTACCGGCCCGGGGCCCGTGCCCTCCCCGTGCCCTCCCCGTGGCCTACGGACGAAACGCCCCGTACACGCTTGGTGCAAGCGCCGCCGACTAAACGCTTCACAGGACAAACGGCGCAGCGTCGGACACAGCGCCCCAGAATCCACGGTATCGTGCCTCTTCCTTGCTCTCCGTGCGGTCATTGGCGACCGGGGCAGACGCCGTCACTTCTCCGCACTCGTGTTCCCCATTTCATCAACGGGGCGACTGTGGCTTAACTCAGTGGTAGTGACGGTGACTGTGGCGGTGGTGCTGACGGTGACGGCGGTGGTGGCGGTGGCAGTGGTAGTGGCGATGATGGTGGTGGCAGCGGCGGTGACCGTGATGGTGGCGGCGGCGGTGACCGTGGCGGTGATGGCGGTGGTGACGGAGGCGGCGACGATGAGGGTGGGGCTTACCTCCCGGCCGGGTTTTGGGGGCGTCCGGCTCCAGGGAGAGAGCTCCCCCCCGCTTCTGCCATGGCGACCCGCGGGACATCGTCCCCCCCCCCCCCCACCACTGGGCTGGGCGCCGGCGAAGCTTCACGCGGGCACCGCTCCCTCACGCCCGCATGGGATCTCCTGGGAGCAGAGGCGACACGCGCACGCCGACAGCCTCCACGTGCCACTCAGCGGCCGTGACGACAGCAGCGCGGCGCTTGTGCCAAGGTAGCGCCGCCCTTGGGGTCACGTGAGAGGGTGTGAAGAGGGTAAACACACGTACACACATTCACACACGTACACACATTCACACACGTACTACAACAACCGCTATTCGCCACTAAGTGGCGGTGACGTCACCACGACGCTTGTGCCAGGCTATGTGCACGTTGAGGCCACATGAAGTGTCGAACGCCCGGGACAGACCCAGGTGCCACGGGTCGACTGACTGAGATGACTGAGATGACTGGCTGATGCACCACCAGTGCCCCCTACTGTGCCAACTTCCTGTGCTTTAGCGACCCGGCGCTCCGCTCATTGTTGTGAGCGTCGCTCCTCCGCCCTCCGTTGTTGTTGGAGGGCGACTGCCTCCAACTGCCCAGCAGCGTCCTTCACGAGCCTCCTCCACAGAGGCCGATATTCACACCGCTGGTACCAGTCATCGGCAAGTTCACTCAGCTCCACGTCCTCCTGTACCGCATCACTCCATCTCTTCTCCAGCCCATGCCGTCCCCGTTTAGCCCCCTCTATGCGGCCAAACAGAAGCTGCTTGGGGGCATGCAGTGGCTGGGCATGTAGGCTACATGACCCAGCCATCGCAGCCTTGCCTGCCAGAGGAGGTCACTGATGGGAATGTGTCCAGATCCTTTTACACACATACAAAGATAAAGATCCCCTGTATGGCCTGCAACAGATTGTTGGGGCACACATACACATACATACACACACACGCACATAAATACACACACATACACATACAGCGCGCTAACCACTGCGCCACACTCTGCATGAACCACAGCACCACACATTGCTTCGCACACACAAGCATACACATGCCCACTCAACCATCAAAACAAGTTATTTACTGCTACTGCTGCTGCGCTGAGCAGCGGTGCACAGGTGCCAACAACAAAACGTTCAACAAATTTGTTCGTAACACTGTGGCCTTAAAAAGAAAGTAGAAAATGTCCATCATAGCACCACGTGCCATGAAGAAGAGCCATTGCCCGAAACGTTTCCTACTACAGATACAATTTTTTTTCCTCTCAAGGCCCGCGGCATTGTTGTTGACGACCAAGGCGTTGAGTTTTCACCATCAGCTCTGCGCCGGTGCACTGCAAGCTGCGGGTATTAATAGCGCCGGCGGAGGTGGCGTGACACCAGGAGATGGCACCAGTCCAGAGCACGGTGCAGGGGGCAGCAGCAGTGGTGCAGTCCGTCAGCTCCTCACACTCCTTCCCATGTATCTTGCCCAAGGACTGATAAAACTTGAAAAAGTATTTCTTATTTGACGAGGTAAAGGCCCCGCTGAGCTGTGTATGTCTCTTTTTTTCAGAAGCCACCTGGCGCCACCACGAATGAAAGTCCAACGAAGTGGTGGCTCATCATCGCCGCGTGGACATTTTCTAGAGCAGCCAAATACTGGGAACGTGCCGATGTTGGTACTAAATGTGGAGGGTTAGAAAAAACACGGAGAACCCGGAGACAAATCCACACGACCACGGGGAGAGAGAGACACCGCAAACTCCAAATATACAAGCGTCAGGGTCGAGATCGAACCCGCGACCTCCCGTATACCAGGCGAGTAGTTAACATCTCCTAGCCACGACGACAGGGCGCGGCAGCGGAGTCCATCAGCTACACATCTCGTCAAGCAACCGCCACCCCCCTTCCCATGTTTTTATGTAACCATAAAAAAGACCTTTTTTTTTATTTGACCTACCGAGGGCCCACTGGTAGCTAGACTCTATCGTTCTTATTCTTGGTTCTTTCGGTAAAGTCACGTAGAAGGGAAATAATAAAATAATATACATATTTTAAAAAATCTAATTTTCTTGCTGTGGATTTCACACTTGATGATGATTGCTTGTGTTGCAGTCGAAACGTCGTG
This sequence comes from Lampetra planeri, assembly GCF_965212315.1. Taxonomy (NCBI): domain Eukaryota; kingdom Metazoa; phylum Chordata; class Hyperoartia; order Petromyzontiformes; family Petromyzontidae; genus Lampetra; species Lampetra planeri. Next base: position 11,188,808 of record NC_136140.1, read on the forward strand.
AGAATTTGTTTTGTTTTATATTAATATTATTTTATTATTTCCCTTCTACGTGACTTTACCGAAAGAACCAAGAATATGAATCACTGCAGTCACGAAAGCTTTAAATCAAAATCTATCGTTTTTTTTACCCGAAGCGACCTTGCTGCCCCCACGAACGATTTGCCCAACACGGGGGGCAGGGGCCGTATCGTCGTGCGGCAACGCGCGGCAGCAGCGGCAACGCGCGGCAGCAGCCGAAATACCCCCCGGACGCAGGGTCGGTCCGCTGCTGCTGCACTGAACCTCGTGCCCACCGCCGCAGGGGGCTGTGTGCGCCAGGGTGCAGCTCCCCGGAGTTCACCGGCGGGCATCGCCGCTGGGTCCATGCTCAGCTGATCTGGTCGCCGCTGCTAATAATAATGGTGGTGTTGACGTGATGACGATTCCCAGGGATGCTTTGAAAGCAGACAGCTTCACAATCTCATGTTGCGTCCTACCCTCGCCACGTGACCAACCCGCGCTGACCAGCGTGGTGGTCAAATACTCACACATACGTCGTGCTTGATGAACTTGACACCACTGTAGCAGCCATGGCCACAGTCATCTGCCAAACCCACAATCTACTGCCTTCACCCATCCCACTTGCTGTGCTGATATTACCAACCTATTACCATATTACTGCCTTCTAAAACCTGCTGCCTTGCACATAGTACTACTTGCTGTACTGCCTTCTATCAACGCACAGTATTACAGGTCTGTACTGTGACTTTACTTGTTGTTATACCATCACACACCCATCCTGCTTACTATACCATAACACACCCATCCTGCTCACTGTACCATCACATACACATATTACCTACTGTACCACCACTCACTCGTCACTGTACCACCACTCGTCACTGTACCATAACACACTGTACCACCACTCACTCGTCACTGTACCACCACTCACTGTACCACCACTCGTCACTGTACCATCACTCACTGTACCACCACTCGTCACTGTACCACCACTCGTCACTGTACCACCACTCGTCACTGTACCATCACTCACTGTACCACCAGTCACTCGTCCTTGTTGCTGTACCGCCCAGAGAACCCCGAGGCCCCCGCGACTTGGATACTCACCCAGGGCCTCCCTCCTCCTCTCCCTGACGAGGTGGTGGTTGTGATGGTGGTGGTTGTTGTTGTGGTTGCTCAGCACGGTGGGAACGCGGCCCGGCTCGAGCGATGGCGCGCGTCACCCTCCTATTACGGCAGCGCTGACATTGACAATGAAGAAGAATTAGAAGAATGAAGAATTAGAAGAATGACGGCGGCGTCTGAGGGCTGTCAGGGGCCTCCTCGTAGTTGTTGATTAAATAAATAAATAATCGGCGGAGGCCGCCGGGACGAGGGCGGCGTGGGCGGGTGGGACGAGAAGACCGCCATGCACTGCGCGCCGCGCGTCACCCTGCCAGCCGGGGGGGGGTAGAGTGGGCGGAGCGGGTAGAGTTGGAGTGGGCGGAGTGGGGGGCAGTGAGGGGGGGGGGGCAGTGAGGGGGGGGGCAGTGAAGGGGGGCGGGGGGGCAGTGAAGGGGGGGCAGGGGGGCGGAGTGGGGGGTGGGCGGGTGTAGACGGGTGGAGTGGGGGGGAAATGGGGGGATGGATGGAGTGGGGGGGATGGAGTGGGGGGGATGGAGTGAGAGGGGGAGTGGGGTTGGAGTTGGGGGCGGGAATGGGGGGGAGTGGGTGGGGGCGGGTGGAGTGGGGGGGGCCCACCGAGCCCCACGTGTTGCTTCATCGCAAGGTCCGCGGGCCGTACTGGCAGCCCCTGGTGGCCTTTAGGATGCACACCAAGCGAGGTGAGCTGTGTTGAGATGTTCCAACATCAAGCAGACACCTCGTGCAAGACACCAAGAACTTCATCTTCTTGGTTCCACCAAGAACTGCATTAACCACACGTAATTGCGGTGAACATGCAAACATGCTCAGATAATCATCATGCACGGCACTGTCTTTGAAACTGATTGTCCTACACCAGACAGCCTTCTGTATGGCCTCGTCTCACCGGTGTTCGACTGAAGGCGATTCAAGAATATTGATTATCACCACAAGTGCTGTGTGTGGTTAATGCAGGACTTGAGTCCCCCCTACAAAGGGTGTCATCTATTTGGTGTGTAAACATATTAACACAACTCCTGTTGTATTGGCGAAAAGGTTACACGCCTATTCTTATTTTCCATACCACGATACTGGCCAAAAGAGTTCCATGAATTACACGAAATGTAAAAAAACACCCCATCATCATCGTGCTGCTGCTGTCAAAAATCCCCAGTGGTTTCAAATGGCGTGGCGGCCCTCACACTGATGATGTCTTCTTGGCGAAAGTGCCTCTGAAACTGAGTGAAGAGCCACTGCACCGTGATGGAGAGGCGACCTGGATATCTCAAATGATAGCTCAACCAAGTCACGGATCATCATCATCATCACCACGTAGCAAATTGACAGCAGCAGCCAAATAAGTCTCAACGCGTGACTCACGTTGATTCTATATGTGGAGTGGGGGGGAGGACACAGAAAAAATCCACGCGGTCGCACGGGGAGAGAGACACCGCAAACTCCAAATGTACAGCAGCAGGCGCCAGGGGCGGGATCGAACCCACGACCTCCTGTACATCACTAACTAAAGCAGGAAGTTATTTTTCCCCAATTACATTTCTTAAATAATTATCAAATAGAACAAGTCAATACCTATACGTATCTTGGGGTCATTCTTGATTCAAAACTGAATTTTGAAGATCACATTGATTATATTGGTAAAAAGACAAAAATAAAAATTGCTTTTCTGTATCGACACAAGCACTGCTTCCCCCCTATGTTCCGTTTGGAATTGATAAAAGCTACCGTACTGCCTCTACTTGATTACTGTGACATCGTGTATAACTCAGCCCCAAGCACTGCACTGAAGAAGCTTGACTCAATGTATCACTCGTCCTTAAGATTTGCATTGAACTGCCCATATAGAAGTCACCACCGTGATCTCTACATTGGGTCAAACTTAACATCTCTCAATGTTCGACGGCTTGTGCATCAGATCGTATTTATTCACGATGTACTTACAAAGAAATCCACAGACTACCTGCTGGATCTCCTCTTTGTTTCAAAGAACAAATTTGACCTAAGGTCTTCGCTCATTTACCAGCTTCACATTCCCTATTGCCGCACAAATACTGGAGGAAGGGCCTTTGCTATTGATGCCCCCAGGGTCTGGAATGCTATTGCCAATAAACTGCAACTTGAATCACTACCTATGATCTTCTCTCAAAACTGCTCTAGAGGAGTTGTACACCCCTAGCTGCCACTTCAATTCAGTGGCCTAAAATACAATGAAATGTTTCGCTCCGGATGATCGCTGCAAGTATGATCTGTGTTTTGATTTAGTGTGCTGATCTTAAAGGTGCATTGAAAAATGTTGACACTCCGACTGATGCTCCTGCTGTTGTGTAGTGACTCATGCAGCCAGCTGTGGCTGCAGGGTTTTGGTAGTACATGTTGTTTACTTCGTTTATTGTGAAAATTCGGTCACAGTTCCTATGATCACTGTTTCATTGCTTTTATGGCTTTATTTTGGTGATTTTCGAAAAGTTTTTCGGTTTGGCCATGTTTGTTTGCTGTAGTACAGTTAGACTGGTGGCCTTAATCTAAATTGTCTTGTGGTTGTTGTTGTTTGACTTGCATCCCACTGGGATTTACGCAGTGTTGGTGTACGGTGCTTTTTCTGCAATATTTTGCTGTCTTTTCTTGGATTTTCTGTTTGCACATAGTCACTTTAAGATGTTTTCTTGTTCATGTTTTAGTTTTTTTGTTTGTTGCGGTTGCACCCGATTCAAGAGCCGAATGGCTCACAGGGCTATACCAAATAAATGAACTTGAACTTGAGTTGTGCTGTAAAATATCTGTGACGATTATCTGAACCGGTCCTGGGCCTCCTCGCCTAGGTCGACTCAGCCTCAAATGAGTACATGGTGCGGAGTACCCGGTGCGGTGTGTAAACATCGCAACTGGGGAGACAAAGGCGGCCGGGCGTGGTGCTGGCCATCCACCCCCTCGTGTGCCTGGCCAGCCTTCATAGGCGCTCGCTCACAGCGCTTGCCCCTACGGTCTGTGGTGTTTATTAATAAGAGGCAATCTTGATTTGAACCCACAATCTCCTGTACACCCAGGCGAGGCAGTGGCGTTCCGTCTCCACCAGGGGGGAGTGCAGCCACGCAGAGGGGCGTGCGAGACGGTGCAGTCGCAGCACCTGGAGCAGCATCACGAGTGGACCGCAATGGCGGTCGTGGTGGTTGTGTTTGCGCCGATCTCATCCTGGACGTGAGCGACCGCCCCCTTGTCAGCCCACTCCACACGCCGTGCCGGTTCTTGGGGATTAATTTGGTCATACTTCACCACGCTGGTCTGTGCGGGTTGGAGAAGGCGGCGCGCGGGGGGGGGGCATAGAAGTTCAGTACAACGAATGGGCTGAAAAACATCTTCATGTCGAGGATCGCGGAGCTTGGGCTGTTGCCTCCCCGCGTCTCTGCGGTTCCCTCCTCTCGAGTAGCTCGCTCGCTCTCCCGACAGCAAATACCGTGCGCGGTGCCAGTCTGAATCACAGTTGAATCATCAGCCTTCGCCAAACTATCACCTCCCGTGTCTTCCACAAGCCCAGTCAACCCCATGTCGTTGATCGCGCGTGCTCCGACCCGCGTGTCCCGAATAGTCGCCTCTCCGTAAATCCAAGCGTGGATCTCTCTGCCACACTCTTCAACTTTTTATCAATTTTTTTTCCCTCGTCGGACGACCGAGGAGGACTCGTTTGGATACTTTGCGGGCACCGTCTAAATCAAAACACCATCTCCGTCTCGCGACACGGAGATCTGGTGGGCGACCGGCTAAAGATCGAAGGAGTTCGGCCGTACATCCATCCATCCAGCAGCGGATTTACCGTGGCTGATGGTGACCGATGCGGTTGTAATTCTGCGTGCAACGCACACGGCAAGCGGCAGCAGCGACTCAGTAAAGACGCGGGACAGGGACGGACAGCAGAGTAACAGCAACACCTCCACCACCACCACCCAGCGGGGAGGAGGGAGCAACAACACGAGTGGAAAATAAACAGAGAGATAAACACACGGGCGTCTCACGCGGAATCAGGGGTTCAACTCAGGGCTGGGGTTCAAGTGAGGCTACCCACGACATCTGTATTCGTGCGTGCGAGGGAGAGAGCCGCGACGACGCATCGAGTCATCGCTCGATTCCTAAGACTCGCTGCGCTCACGTCCAATCGGCCGTGTGAGCATCGATTTAGTTTTTCTTCAAAGTACGAAAATGATCAATCGACAGCCATGGTCAGTCCACCGCTGAGTTTTCAGTGCGGTGCGCGAACCACTGCGACACCGCTCCACCCGCCCTCCCATAATACCGTAGGCTAACAAATTGCATGTTTTTACTCGCAACAATGTCCCAGCCGCATTGTTTTCACGTGGTAATGATGATGTTTATGCTCCGCTTACGCTCAATTTTCCAGGCCGCGCGTGTTATTGCCTCGGTAATGCCTACAGATTGCAGCATGGCAACCCCTTGTGATGTTGTGGGCCATTATGTGGCGGATATTTCCATTAGAAAGAGGTGCGATTAATGTGCTTCACGTGACGATGAGGTGCATTAGTGGCACAGACTCACAAAGCGGCGTCGTTCACCGCCAAGTGGCGGTGATGTCGCCGGCGAGGCCTCGGTGCTTGTGCCAGGCTAGGTTCTCCACACTGCGGCCGCCGCGTGAAATGTGCAAGGCTCGCCGCTTGCACACGGGCTGATGGAGCAGCAGCAGAATCATCATCATCATCAGTAGCAGCATCATTATCAGCATCATCATTATCAGCATCATCAGCAGCACCATCATCATCATTAGCAGCATCATCGGCAGCATAAAGTGGACTCCAATGTGCACGAATACAAGACAAAGGTCCCCGTATAGCCTTAACATACTTTTGGGGCAAGTGCTTTTAGTGAGCGCGTATAAAGGCCGGCACAGCGCACGAGGGGGTGGATGGCCAGCAACCACGCCCGGCTGCCTTTGTCTCCCCAGTGGTGATGTTTACACATTGCAACCAGGGACTCATCTGAGGCGGAGTCGACATAGGGACCGGTTCAGATCATCGTCACCGGTGTTGGCCGTGAGCGGGATTCGAACTCGGGTTGCCGGGTTCGCAGCGCAGCGCGCACCGCTCCCCAACATACACGCACACACACAGGAGTGTGCCGAGACCAATACCCCCCCCCCCCCCCCGTGTAGCCTTAGGGCAGGTATTGTCGAAGGCAAGTGTTGTTTGCGAGCATCGCTGAGGCCGACACGGCATGCGATTGGGTAGCGAGGCCAGCACCACGCCCGGCCGCCTTTGTCTCCCCAGTGGTGATGTTTGCACACCGCTCTCGGGCATTCATTAACGCCCGAGTTGGCAGAGGGGAGACCCAGGACGGGCTCGTAGATCAATCGCCGCTGTTCTCCATGGCAAGGAAGTGAACCCTCGGCCCGCCAGGTTCGCAGCGCTGCGTCAACACAGGCGTGCTACGTGTGCTCAGCCCCGCCAGTCATCATCGCACCCCGAAAACGAGACGCGCAGGGCACGCGCATCACCTTCAGCCTCATTGTCCTCGCTGCATTTTAGCTCGGAGAAAACACGAGTTGGGCATTTCATGGACACTCGACAGAGCAAAAAGATGTGGGGGGGGGGGGGGGGCTAGTCTGGATTAAGAGGCCGTTAAAGTGACCGCAGGTGTAGATCTGACAGCGTCTCACTTGCACACCGAAACCAGACACGCGCGCAGAACGTGCAGCCTGGTTTTCCACTCGTGGTCCGGTTCAGATAATGATTTGATGACCGCTCGACTGGGCCCCGCAGTTCACTGCCAGCGAGTGAGTCCTGGATGTAAACTTCCTTCCCGAGCGGACAAGACGCCGATGGCACTGTTGTAATATTAGCGAGAGAGAAAAACGAAACGTACATTCTGTGAAGTGTCCCGCTGGTGCAATGAGACCAAGGGTGCTGCTGCAGCGCGACTCGTTTATCGTGAAAAGCAACGCAGCTCCGCGTCCACAGAACGACACGGACGTTGAATCGGCGCCCTCCCTCATGACACGGATCGGGAGCGCGGACATTGCGGAACGAAGACCGAAACGTACGGGAACGACACACGGGGAGAGCTGCACGCGCGCGTGGGGACTGCATCGAGATAGGATGAGGGGGGGGGGCACGCCAGGAGCGGAGGGCGCAGACAGGTGGGAGATGCCATCCATAACGCATTAGCGTGGGCGAGGGCACGGCACGGCTGGCTCGACGGGATGACGGTGACGGGGGGTGACGGGGGTGACGGGGGTGACGGGGGTGACGGGGGTGACGGGGGTGACGGGGGTGACGGGGGTGACGGGGGTGACGGGGGTGACGGGGGTGACGGGGGTGACGGGGGGTGACGGGGGTGACGGGGGTGACGGGGGTGACGGGGGTGACGGGGGTGACGGGGGTGACGGGGGTGACGGGGGTGACGGGGGTGACGGGGGTGACGGGGGTGACGGGGGTGACGGGGGTGACGGGGGTGACGGGGGTGACGGGGGTGACGGGGGTGACGGGGGTGACGGGGGTGACGGGGGTGACGGGGGTGACGGTGAAGAACAATGACGCGGAGGCAGTGTCGGGATAGATGGATGGAACGCGTCCCGAGAGCGGATCCAGCGACGAGATCCGAGGCCGCGGGAAGACACCGGACGGGCCGCGGCATCACAGGACCGCGAGAGACGACGGCGGTGGCTAAGGGCGGGGGGGGGGGGGGCCTTCATCCAGCAGTGGATGGATCACGGCTGACGATGACGAGTGGATCATCGTCACGAGTCATCGTCACGAGCCATCATGCCTCCCACCGTCCCCTGCCCCACAAAGAAGACGGCGCTCGGCCCCATCGAGCCAAGCGCCGCTCTATCGACGGATGAGAGCCAAGAGCAGTGACTCGCCGCTGTGGTCGAGTGGCTCACAGCGAGTACCCAGCAAGTCCACAACAGCAGCAGCAACACTAACAGCAGCAGTACTAGCAGCAGCAACAGCAGCAGTACTAGCAGCAGTACTAGCAGCAGCAACAGCAGCAGTACTAGCAGCAGTACTAGCAGCAGCAACAGCAGCAGTACTAGCAGCAGCAACAGCAGCAGTACTAGCAGCAGTACTAGCAGCAGCAACATCAGTACTAGAAGCAGCAGCAAAAGCAACACTAACAGCAGCAGTACTAGCAGCAGCAACAGCAGCAGTACTAGCAGCAGTACCAACAGCAGCAACAGAAGTACTAGCAGCAGCAGCAATACTGATAGGAGCAATACTAACAGCAGCAACAGCAGTGCAAACAGCATCAGACAGGAAAGACTTGGCGAGTGGGGTGATTTGTATGTTTACTTGACATGGGCCAGTAGAAAATCGTGGAAATCATCCAGCAATGTATAGCGCTACCCACCCCCTGCATGTGGCCCCCACGCCTCCCGCGGAGGCGATGGCGAGAGACTCGAGACGATGCATTTGTTGTTTCCCCGTCTCTGTTTAGGTTCAATCTGAGAGATGTAAAATAATAATAAACCACGGCCTCAATAATGACGAGGATCGGAATAGCACGCCCGACAGTTCCCTCGGCTCAGAGAGGGGGGGGGGGGGCGAGCGAGCGGCCCTCCCCGTGGCCGGCCCCATCCCCATCTGTTGCGCAACGGTCGCGCGTGGCCCTCGGCCATCCGTGGCCCTCGGCCATGCGTGGGTGGAGTGGGCTGCGCGCCGTGACGAGGTTGGCCCGGCTCGCCGTGAAGAGCCGCGGCTCGCGACGACGCACGTGGCGCGAGTGGCGCGAGTGGCGGGAGCACGTCGCGTGGTACGAAGCGGCCACCACGGTCGGCGTGGTTGCGGCGGCGGCGTCACGTTGTGCGCGCGGGGTGAGGTCGCGTGCTGGTGCGGCGTGGTGGTGCGGCGTGGTGGTGCGGCGTGGTGGTGCGGCGTGGTGGTGCGGCGTGGTGATATCCGGCGTTGGTGGAGGTGGGCAGAGTTGTGGACGTGGCGGGGAGCGGCGAACCCCGGGCGGCCGGAGTTCGATTCGCGCTCGCGGGCGACGCCAGCGACGGATATCCGAATCTGTCCTGGGCCTCTCCTAGGTCGACTCAGCCTTAAATGATTATCTGGTGTGGCATGTAAAACATCAGGACTGGGGAGACAATGACGGCCAGGAGTGGTGCTGGCCCTCGAGTGCCGTGCCGGCCTTAACAGCCGATCGCTAACAGCGCTTTCCCCGACAGCATGCAACGTTGATACGAGGGATCCGTTGCCTCACGGTGTGGATGAATATTATGTAATCAAAGATGGCAATCCATGCGGATGCACGCGAGCCGATCTTATCGCTCCGTCTCCGCAGCAGACGCTCCGCCAGGCGTGTTCACTCCTTCGGTCGCCACCCTGTCCGCTAGTCTCGACCGCCGCCGGGCATCAGCCCTTCTCAGCGTACTTCTCTCCTCGTGATCCACGCTCCTCGCCCACACGATGACTCTGACGCAACGTTTTTCCCGTTGTAAAATGGCCTTCCTTTAAGAAAACAAGGCTCCAGCAATGCCACACCCACGATCACGCACCAGAGAGTCACGATGCGAGAAGCGACGCGGCGCTGTGCGGGCCATCTCGAGCTGGGCACGGCGGCGGCGGTGGAGCCGTGGGAACGGTGCTGCCGGCGTGTGCGGCCGACCCGACGATGGGGGAAGCGATCGACGCGCTCGCAGATGCGTGCACGGGGTGGGGATCGCTGTTTATTATTTACGGACAAAAAACAAGGCAAGCAAATGCGCCGTGTCGATACACACCGGGGGTCGCGTGAACCAACGATGAAAGACACAAGCGACGTTACAAAAGAGACGGTAAAAACACCGAATTTGGACGAGCGTCAAATTAAAGTGCGGGTGAATTGTCACGTGGTACGTGTGGCGGTGTGGTGTATCGGGTGGCACGGCGTTGTGTGGTGTGAGGTGGCGACAGTATAGCTTGGCACGGGCACGGCGTGGCGTGGCACGCTGTGCTGCTACTCCGCGGGCTGCACGCTGCGTACGAAGCAGGCGAGCGCCGTCTCGATGCCCTGCAGCTGCAGCAGGGTCTGGAAGGCCCGCGATGCATCCTCCGGCAATGCGCCCAGCCCCTGCTCCTCCACTGCAAGAGACGCCGCCACCCCCCCCCCGTCAAACAACAACAACCGCCACCAGAATCACGCGCCTCGTTCATCCTGGAGGAACCCAGCTACGAAGCTCGATGTTCACGGCAACGTCCACCAGGAGGGACGACCACGACGTGTCTGACGCGGGGCTGGGCGGTTGTCACCGAGCGCCGTCTAGGGGTTGGGCGTCGCCGGTGCCGCCAGCTCGGCACCCTCGCCAGCTCACCCGGCCCCGGCTGGGCGAGAGGGTCCTGGCACACCACCCACCCTGGCCTCGTGTGCACGCCCCGCCCCACAAGGTGGAGCGGTCCAAGAGACGAGAGGAGGGCGGGGGGGTCTGGGACAGCGATGTGCTTGGGTGGACAATGGGGGACTTGCTGGGTGGACAATAGGGGACGCGCTGGGTGGACAATGGGGACGCGCTGGGTGGACAATGGGGGACTTGCTGGGTGGACAATGGGGACGCGCTGGATGGACAATGGGGACTTGCTGGGTGGACAATGGGGACTCGCTGGGTGGACAATGGGAGACTCGCTGGTGGACAATGGAGACGCGCTGAGTGGACAATGGAAGACTTGCTGGGTGGACAATGGGGACTTGCTGGGTGGACAATGGGGGACTTTCTGGGTGGACAATGGGGGACTCGCTGGGTGGACAATGGGGGACTCGCTGGGTGGACAATGGGGACTTGCTGGGTGGACAATGGGGGACTCGCTGGGTGGACAATGGAGACGCGCTGGGTGGACATTGGGGGACGCGCTGGGTGGACAATGGGGACTCGCTGGATGGACAATTGGGGACGCGCTGGGTGGACAATGGGGGACTTGCTGGGTGGACAATGGGGGACTCGCTGGGTGGACAATGGAGACTTGCTGGGTGGACAATGGGAGACTTGCTGGGTGGACAATGGGGACGCGCTGGATGGACAATGGGGACTCGCTGGGTGGACAATGGGAGACTTGCTGGGTGGACAATGGGAGACTTGCTGGGTGGACAATGGGGACGCGCTGGATGGACAATGGGGACTTGCTGGGTGGACAATGGGGACTCGCTGGGTGGACAATGGAGACTCGCTGGGTGGACAATGGGAAACTTGCTGGGTGGACAATGGGGACTCGCTGGGTGGACAATGGGAGACTCGCTGGGTGGACAATGGAGACTCGCTGGGTGGACAATGGAGACGCGCTGGGTGGACAATGGGAGACTTGCTGGGTGGACAATGGGGACGCGCTGGGTGGACAATGGGGACTCGCTGGGTGGACAATGGGGGACGCGCTGGGTGGACAATGGGGACCTGCTGGGTGGACAATGGGGACTCGCTGGGTGGACAATGGGAGACTTGCTGGGTGGACAATGGGGACGCGCTGGGTGGATAATGGGGACTCGCTGGGTGGACAATGGGGGACGCGCTGGGTGGACAATGGGGACTTGCTGGGTGGACAATGGGGGACTTGCTGGGTGGACAATGGGGGACGCGCTGGGTGGACAATGGGGGACGCGCTGGGTGGACAATGGTAGACTTGCTGGGTGGACAATGGGGGACGCGCTGGGTGGACAATGGGGACTCGCTGGGTGGACAATGGGGACGCGCTGGGTGGATAATGGGGACTCGCTGGGTGGACAATGGGGGACGCGCTGGGTGGACAATGGGGACTTGCTGGGTGGACAATGGGGGACTTGCTGGGTGGACAATGGGGGACGCGCTGGGTGGACAATGGGGGACTTGCTGGGTGGACAATGGGGACTTGCTGGGTGGACAATGGGGGACTTGCTGGGTGGACAATGGGGGACGCGCTGGGTGGACAATGGGAGACTTGCTGGGTGGACAATGGGGACGCGCTGGGTGGATAATGGGGACTCGCTGGGTGGACAATGGGGGACGCGCTGGGTGGACAATGGGGACTTGCTGGGTGGACAATGGGGGGACTTGCTGGGTGGACAATGGGGGACGCGCAGGGTGGACAATGGGGGACGCGCTGGGTGGACAATGGGGACTTGCTGGGTGGACAATGGGGGACTTGCTGGGTGGACAATGGGGGACGCGCAGGGTGGACAATGGGGGACGCGCTGGGTGGATAGTTCATGAGTGCGAGCGACTCACTGCGTTGCGTCGTCTTGACGTGCAGCTGGATGTTGGGCAGCACGAGGCCGTGGGGGTGCACTTCGGTCCGCCACACCACGAGGAAGCGGGGCCTACAAAGACAAAGATCCCCCGTGTAGCCTTAACAGACTGTTGGGGCAAGTGCTGTTAGCAAGTCGCACCTATGAACGCCAGCAGGGTGGGTGGTCAGCACCACGCCCGACCGCATTTGTCTCCCAAGTTGCGATGAGTTCACACTCCGCACAAGGTACTCCTTTGAGGCCGAGTCGATCTAGGGGAGGCCCAGGACCGGTTCAGATAATCGTCACCGGTGTTGGCAGTGAGCGGGAATCGAACTCGGGTTCGTAGCGCAGCGTAGCGCTAACCGCTACACACAGACACTCATGCGCACTTTCGCAGGCCTCTACAGAAAAAAAAACATCACCACTCGTGTGTGACAGCTCGTTTGATTGCAACCACCACCACTCACCACCATCGCGACAACCACCACCACCCACCAACCACAACCACCACGGCAACAACCACCATGGCAACAACTACCACCACTCACCACCATCGCGACAACCACCACCACCCACCAACCACAACCACCACGGCAACAACCACCATGGCAACAACTACCACCACTCACCACCATCGCGACAACCACCACCACCAGCACCCACAACCACCACCAACCACCACGGCAACAACCAGCATTCACGAAGAAACGCACACACGCACACACGCACAGGTGCGCGCGCGTCAACAAAAAATGACCGTGGCTGCCAATTATTCCTCATCACCAACAACAGCGATGACGATCGATCCCCGCACACGAACTGATTTCATCGCTGCATCTCCTCGGCGGTCGTTCAATTCCTCGGCTGCTGCCACTTCATCGTTGTTCTCGACCACCGCCCGCCCGCCTCAACAGTTCCAACGCCGCATGTGCCCCTCTTCCCCATCCCTCGGCGCGATTCCGGCGCGAGTTATTTTTCTCCTTCCGTCATTACGACGACGAAAATAAACGCGGGCTATTCTTCGATTTTTTTTCACGTTAAGAGGCGGGCGTTTGCCCGTCAAGGCCATATCGCGATGTTGCTCGGAAACGCGGCTCCGCGGTTCGCCCGTTTGGGGGCGAAGGAGCGGGAACATTCCTCCGCGGACGAGAATAGCCGAGGGTAGAAAATGTTTTGACCAGAAAGGGCCGGGCGCCGGCTCCGTCGCGGCGATGTTGTTTGGCCAGGTGAGAGCGACGCGAGAGGAGACCGGGCCGTGGGTACGTCTCATTTTGGAAGCGTGACCCGGGTCACCAAAACAATGAAACATACCAACGGAACGAAAAAAAATACACACACGGCCAGGAACATCGGTGCGGAGCAGTGGCGGCCGTCTGTGACAAAGAGCTTCACAGCTCATCGGATTCCTGCTCCTGCGGCAGTCCAAATAAAGATGCCGATTTAGGAATCCCGAGCCTCCGCAACACGGCGTCGAAATTCACACAGTGGGAAGGGTGGCGCAGTGACACAGTGGAGAGGAGTGACACAGTGGGGGGGAGTGACACAGTGGAGAGCGGTGACACAGTGGAGGGGAGTGACACAGTGGAGGTGAGTGACACAATGGGTAGGGATGACACAGTGGGGAGAAGTGACACAGTGGAGGGGAGGTGACACAGTGGGGAGCAGTGACACAGTGGGGAGGGGGTGACACAGTGGAGGGGGAGTGACACAGTGGGGGGAGTGACACAGTGGGGAGGGGTGACACAGTGGAGAGGGGGTGACACAGTGGGGAGGGGGTGACACAGTGGGGAGGGGGTGACACAGTGGGGAGGGTGACACAGTGGGGAGGAGTGACACAGTGGGGAGGGGTGACACAGTGGAGGGGAGTGACACAGTGGGGAGGGTGACACAGTGGGGAGGAGTGACACAGTGGGGAGGAGTGACACAGTGGGGAGGGGTGACACAGTGAGGAGGGTGACACAGTGGGGAGGGTGACACAGTGGGGAGGGGGTGACACAGTGGGGAGGGTGACACAGTGGGGAGGGGTGACACAGTGGGGAGGATGACACAGTGGGGAGGGGTGACACAGTCGGGAGGGGGTGACACAGTGGGGAGGGGTGACACAGTGGGGGAGGGTGACACAGTGGAGGGGAGTGACAGTGGGGAGGGGTGGACACAGTGGAGGGGGAGTGACACAGTGGGGGGGAGTGACACAGTGGGGAGGGGTGACACAGTAGAGGGGAGTGACACAGTGGAGGGGAGTGACACAGTGGGGAGGGGGTGACACAGTGGGGGAGGAGTGACACAGTGGGGAGGAGTGACACAGTGGGGAGGGTGACACAGTGGGGAGGGGAGTGACACAGTGGGGAGGGGTGATACAGTGGGGAGGAGTGACACAGTGGGGAGGGTGACACAGTGGGGAGGGTGACACAGTGGGGAGGGTGACACAATGGGGAGGGGTGACACAGTGCGGGGGAGTGACACAGTGGGGAGGGGTGACACAGTGGGGAGGGGTGACACAGTGGGGGGAGTGACACAGTGAGGAGGGGTGACACAGTGGGGAGGGGTGACACAGTGGGGAGGAGTGACACAGTGGAGCGGGGTGACACAGTGGGGAGGGTGACACAGTGGGGAGGGGTGACACAGTGGGGAGGGGTGACACAGTAGGGAGGGGTGACACAGTGGGGAGGAGTGACACAGTGGGGAGGGTGACACAGAGGGGAAGGGTGACACAGTGGGGGAGGGTGACACAGTGGGGAGGGTGACACAGTGGGGGAGCAGTGACACAGTGGAGGGGAGTGACACAGTGGGGAGCAGTGACACAGTGGGGAGGGGTGACACAGTGGAGGTGAGTGACACAGTGGGGGGGAGTGACACAGTGGGGAGGGGTGACACAATGGGGAGGGGTGACACAGTGGGGAGGGGTGACACAGTGGGGAGGGTGACACAGTGGGGGAGGAGTGACACAGTGGGGAGGGGTGACACAGTGGAGGGGAGAGTGACACAATGGGGAGGGTGACACAGTGGGGAGGGGTGGACACAGTGGGGAGGGAGTGACACAGTGGGGAGGGGTGACACAGTGGGGAGGAGTGACACAGTGGGGAGGGGTGACACAGTGAGGAGGGTGACACAGTGGGGAGGGTGACACAGTGGGGAGGGGTGACACAGTGGGGAGGGTGACACAGTGGGGAGGGTGACACAGTGGGGAGGGGTGACACAGTGGGGAGGGGTGACACAGTGGGAAGGGTGACACAGTGGGGAGGGGTGACACAGTGGGGAGGAGTGACACAGTGGGGAGGGTGACACAGTGGGGAGGGGTGACACAGTGGGGAGGGGTGACACAGTGAGGAGGGGTGACACAGTGGAGGGGAGTGACACAATGGGGAGGGTGACACAGTGGGGAGGGTGACACAGTGGGGAGGAGTGACACAGTGGGGAGGGGGTGACACAGTGGGGAGGAGTGACACAGTGGGGAGGGGTGACACAGTGAGGAGGGTGACACAGTGGGGAGGGTGACACAGTGGGGAGGGTGACACAGTGGGGTGACACAGTGAGGAGGGTGACACAGTGGGGAGGGTGACACAGTGGGGAGGGTGACACAGTGGGGAGGGGTGACACAGTGGGGAGGGTGACACAGTGGGGAGGGTGACACAGTGGGGAGGGGTGACACAGTGGGGAGGGGTGACACAGTGGGAAGGGTGACACAGTGGGGAGGGGTGACACAGTGGGGAGGAGTGACACAGTGGGGAGGGTGACACAGTGGGGAGGGGTGACACAGTGGGGAGGGGTGACACAGTGAGGAGGGGTGACACAGTGGAGGGGAGTGACACAGTGGAGGGAAGTGACACAGTGGAGAGGGGTGACACAGTGGGGAGGGGTGACACAGTGGGGAGGGTGACACAGTGGAGGGGAGTGACACAGTGAGGAGGGGTGACACAGTGGGGAGGGGTGACAGTGGGGAGGGTGACACAGTGGGGAGGGTGACACAGTGGGGAGGTGTGACACAGTGGGGAGGGGTGACACAGTGGGGAGGGGTGACACAGTGGGGAGGGGTGACACAGTGGGGAGGGTGACACAGTGGAGGGGAGTGACAGTGGGGAGGGGTGACACAGTGGAGGGGAGTGACACAGTGGGGGGGAGTGACACAGTGGGGAGGGGTGACACAGTAGAGGGGAGTGACACAGTGGGGAGGGGTGATACAGTGGGGAGGAGTGACACAGTGGGGAGGGTGACACAGTGGGGAGGGTGACACAGTGGGGAGGGGTGACACAGTGCAGGGGGTGACACAGTGGGGAGGGGTGACACAGTGGGGAGGGGTGACACAGTGGGGGGAGTGACACAGTGGGGAGGGTGACACAGTGGGGAGGGGTGACACAGTGGGGAGGAGTGACACAGTGGGGAGGGTGACACAGAGGGGAGGGGTGACACAGTGGGGAGGGTGACACAGTGGGGAGGGGTGACACAGTGGGGAGGGGTGACACAGTGGGGAGGGGTGACAGTGGGGAGGGGTGACACAGTGGGGAGGAGTGACACAGTGGGGAGGGTGACACAGTGGGGAGGGTGACACAGTGGGGAGGGGTGACACAGTGGGGAGGAGTGACACAGTGGGGAGGGGTGACACAGTGAGGAGGGGTGACACAGTGGGGAGGGGTGACACAGTGGAGGGGAGTGACACAGTGGGGAGGGGTGACACAGTGGGGAGGGGTGACACAGTGGGGAGGGTGACACAGTGGGGAGGGGTGACACAGTGGGGAGGGGTGACACAGTGGGGAGGGGTGACACAGTGGGGAGGGGTGACACAGTGGGGAGGGTGACACAGTGGGGAGGAGTGACACAGTGGGGAGGGGTGACACAGTGGAGGGGAGTGACACAGTGGGGAGGGTGACACAGTGGGGAGGGTGACACAGTGGGGAGGAGTGACACAGTAAGGAGGGGTGACACAGTGGGGAGGAGTGGCACAGTGGGGAGGGGTGACACAGTGAGTAGGGTGACACAGTGGGGAGGGTGACACAGTGGGGAGGGGTGACACAGTGGGGAGGGTGACACAGTGGGGAGGGTGACACAGTGGGGAGGGGTGACACAGTGGGGAGGGGTGACACAGTGGGAAGGGTGACACAGTGGGGAGGGGTGACACAGTGGGGAGGAGTGACACAGTGGGGAGGGTGACACAGTGGGGAGGGGTGACACAGTGGGGAGGGGTGACACAGTGGGGAGGGTGACACAGTGGAGGGGAGTGACACAGTGAGGAGGGGTGACACAGTGGGGAGGGTGACACAGTGGGGAGGGTGACACAGTGGGGAGGGGTGACACAGTGGGGAGGGAGTGACACAGTGGGGAGGGGTGACACAGTGGAGGGGAGTGACACAGTGGGGGGAGTGACACAGTGGGGAGGGGTGACACAGTGGAGAGGGGTGACACAATGGGGAGGGGTGACACAGTGGGGAGGGGTGACACAGTGGGGAGGGTGACACAGTGGGGAGGAGTGACACAGTGGGGAGGGGTGACACAGTGGAGGGGAGTGACACAGTGGGGAGGGTGACACAGTGGGGAGGAGTGACACAGTGGGGAGGAGTGACACAGTGGGGAGGAGTGACACAGTGGGGAGGGGTGACACAGTGAGGAGGGTGACACAGTGGGGAGGGTGACACAGTGGGGAGGGGTGACACAGTGGGGAGGGTGACACAGTGGGGAGGGGTGACACAGTGGGGAGGATGACACAGTGGGGAGGGGTGACACAGTCGGGAGGGGTGACACAGTGGGGAGGGGTGACACAGTGGGGAGGGTGACACAGTGGAGGGGGAGTGACAGTGGGGAGGGGTGACACAGTGGAGGGGAGTGACACAGTGGGGGGGAGTGACACAGTGGGGAGGGGTGACACAGTAGAGGGGAGTGACACAGTGGAGGGGAGTGACACAGTGGGGAGGGGTGACACAGTGGGGAGGAGTGACACAGTGGGGAGGAGTGACACAGTGGGGAGGGTGACACAGTGGGGAGGGGAGTGACACAGTGGGGAGGGGTGATACAGTGGGGAGGAGTGACACAGTGGGGAGGGTGACACAGTGGGGAGGGTGACACAATGGGGAGGGGTGACACAGTGCGGGGAGTGACACAGTGGGGAGGGGTGACACAGTGGGGAGGGGTGACACAGTGGGGGGAGTGACACAGTGGGGAGGGTGACACAGTGGGGAGGGGTGACACAGTGGGGAGGAGTGACACAGTGGAGCGGGTGACACAGTGGGGAGGGTGACACAGTGGGGAGGGGTGACACAGTGGGGAGGGGTGACACAGTAGGGAGGGGTGACACAGTGGGGAGGAGTGACACAGTGGGGAGGGTGACACAGAGGGGAAGGGTGACACAGTGGGGAGGGTGACACAGTGGGGAGGGTGACACAGTGGGGAGCAGTGACACAGTGGAGGGGAGTGACACATTGGGGAGCAGTGACACAGTGGGGAGGGGTGACACAGTGGAGGTGAGTGACACAGTGGGGGGAGTGACACAGTGGGGAGGGGTGACACAATGGGGAGGGGTGACACAGTGGGGAGGGGTGACACAGTGGGGAGGGTGACACAGTGGGGAGGAGTGACACAGTGGGGAGGGGTGACACAGTGGAGGGGAATGACACAATGGGGAGGGTGACACAGTGGGGAGGGTGACACAGTGGGGAGGAGTGACACAGTGGGGAGGGGTGACACAGTGGGGAGGAGTGACACAGTGGGGAGGGGTGACACAGTGAGGAGGGTGACACAGTGGGGAGGGTGACACAGTGGGGAGGGGTGACACAGTGGGGAGGGTGACACAGTGGGGAGGGTGACACAGTGGGGAGGGGTGACACAGTGGGGAGGGGTGACACAGTGGGAAGGGTGACACAGTGGGGAGGGGTGACACAGTGGGGAGGAGTGACACAGTGGGGAGGGTGACACAGTGGGGAGGGGTGACACAGTGGGGAGGGGTGACACAGTGAGGAGGGGTGACACAGTGGAGGGGAGTGACACAATGGGGAGGGTGACACAGTGGGGAGGGTGACACAGTGGGGAGGAGTGACACAGTGGGGAGGGGTGACACAGTGGGGAGGAGTGACACAGTGGGGAGGGGTGACACAGTGAGGAAGGTGACACAGTGGGGAGGGTGACACAGTGGGGAGGGTGACACAGTGGGGAGGGGTGACACAGTGGGGAGGGTGACACAGTGGGGAGGGTGACACAGTGGGGAGGGGTGACACAGCGGGGAGGGGTGACACAGTGGGAAGGGTGACACAGTGGGGAGGGGTGACACAGTGGGGAGGAGTGACACAGTGGGGAGGGTGACACAGTGGGGAGGGGTGACACAGTGGGGAGGGGTGACACAGTGAGGAGGGGTGACACAGTGGAGGGGAGTGACACAGTGGAGGGAAGTGACACAGTGGAGAGGGGTGACACAGTGGGGAGGGGTGACACAGTGGGGAGGGTGACACAGTGGAGGGGAGTGACACAGTGAGGAGGGGTGACACAGTGGGGAGGGGTGACACAGTGGGGAGGGTGACACAGTGGGGAGGGTGACACAGTGGGGAGGTGTGACACAGTGGGGAGGGGTGACACAGTGGGGAGGGGTGACACAGTGGGGAGGGGTGACACAGTGGGGAGGGTGACACAGTGGAGGGGAGTGACAGTGGGGAGGGGTGACACAGTGGAGGGGAGTGACACAGTGGGGGGGAGTGACACAGTGGGGAGGGGTGACACAGTAGAGGGGAGTGACACAGTGGGGAGGGGTGATACAGTGGGGAGGAGTGACACAGTGGGGAGGGTGACACAGTGGGGAGGGGTGACACAGTGCAGGGAGTGACACAGTGGGGAGGGGTGACACAGTGGGGAGGGGTGACACAGTGGGGGGAGTGACACAGTGGGGAGGGTGACACAGTGGGGAGGGGTGACACAGTGGGGAGGAGTGACACAGTGGGGAGGGTGACACAGAGGGGAGGGGTGACACAGTGGGGAGGCTGACACAGTGGGGAGGGGTGACACAGTGGGGAGGGGTGACACAGTGGGGAGGGGTGACAGTGGGGAGGGGTGACACAGTGGGGAGGAGTGACACAGTGGGGAGGGTGACACAGTGGGGAGGGTGACACAGTGGGGAGGGGTGACACAGTGGGGAGGAGTGACACAGTGGGGAGGGGTGACACAGTGAGGAGGGGTGACACAGTGGGGAGGGGTGACACAGTGGAGGGGAGTGACACAGTGGGGAGGGGTGACACAGTGGGGAGGGGTGATACAGTGGGGAGGAGTGACACAGTGGGGAGGGTGACACAGTGGGGAGGGGTGACACAGTGGGGAGGGGTGACACAGTGGGGAGGGGTGACACAGTGGGGAGGGGTGACACAGTGGGGAGGGTGACACAGTGGGGAGGAGTGACACAGTGGGGAGGGGTGACACAGTGGAGGGGAGTGACACAGTGGGGAGGGTGACACAGTGGGGAGGGTGACACAGTGGGGAGGAGTGACACAGTGGGGAGGGGTGACACAGTGGGGAGGAGTGGCACAGTGGGGAGGGGTGACACAGTGAGTAGGGTGACACAGTGGGGAGGGTGACACAGTGGGGAGGGGTGACACAGTGGGGAGGGTGACACAGTGGGGAGGGTGACACAGTGGGGAGGGGTGACACAGTGGGGAGGGGTGACACAGTGGGAAGGGTGACACAGTGGGGAGGGGTGACACAGTGGGGAGGAGTGACACAGTGGGGGAGGTGACACAGTGGGGAGGGGTGACACAGTGGGGAGGGGTGACACAGTGGGGAGGGTGACACAGTGGAGGGGAGTGACACAGTGAGGAGGGGTGACACAGTGGGGAGGGTGACACAGTGGGGAGGGTGACACAGTGGGGAGGGGTGACACAGTGGGGAGGAGTGACACAGTGGGGAGGGGTGACACAGTGGGGAGGAGTGACACAGTGGGGAGGGTGACACAGAGGGGAGGGTGACACAGTGGGGAGGTGTGACACAGTGGGGGGAGTGACACAGTGGGGGGAGTGACACAGTGGGGAGGGTGACACAGTGGGGAGGGTGACACAGTGGGGAGGATGACACAATAGGGAGGGTGACACAGTGGGGAGGGTGACACAGTGGGGAGGGTGACACAGTGGGGAGGGTGACACAGTGGGGAGGGGTGACACAGTGGAGGGGAGTGACACAGTGGGGGGAGTGACACAGTGGGGAGGGGTGACACAGTGGAGAGGGGTGACACAATGGGGAGGGGTGACACAGTGGGGAGGGGTGACACAGTGGGGAGGGTGACACAGTGGGGAGGAGTGACACAGTGGGGAGGGGTGACACAGTGGAGGGGAGTGACACAGTGGGGAGGGTGACACAGTGGGGAGGAGTGACACAGTGGGGAGGAGTGACACAGTGGGGAGGAGTGACACAGTGGGGAGGGGTGACACAGTGAGGAGGGTGACACAGTGGGGAGGGTGACACAGTGGGGAGGGGTGACACAGTGGGGAGGGTGACACAGTGGGGAGGGGTGACACAGTGGGGAGGATGACACAGTGGGGAGGGGTGACACAGTCGGGAGGGGTGACACAGTGGGGAGGGGTGACACAGTGGGGAGGGTGACACAGTGGAGGGGAGTGACAGTGGGGAGGGGTGACACAGTGGAGGGGAGTGACACAGTGGGGGGGAGTGACACAGTGGGGAGGGGTGACACAGTAGAGGGGAGTGACACAGTGGAGGGGAGTGACACAGTGGGGAGGGGTGACACAGTGGGGAGGAGTGACACAGTGGGGAGGAGTGACACAGTGGGGAGGGTGACACAGTGGGGAGGGGAGTGACACAGTGGGGAGGGGTGATACAGTGGGGAGGAGTGACACAGTGGGGAGGGTGACACAGTGGGGAGGGTGACACAGTGGGGAGGGTGACACAATGGGGAGGGGTGACACAGTGCGGGGAGTGACACAGTGGGGAGGGGTGACACAGTGGGGAGGGGTGACACAGTGGGGGGAGTGACACAGTGAGGAGGGTGACACAGTGGGGAGGGGTGACACAGTGGGGAGGAGTGACACAGTGGAGCGGGTGACACAGTGGGGAGGGTGACACAGTGGGGAGGGGTGACACAGTGGGGAGGGGTGACACAGTGGGGAGGAGTGACACAGTGGGGAGGGTGACACAGAGGGGAAGGGTGACACAGTGGGGAGGGTGACACAGTGGGGAGGGTGACACAGTGGGGAGCAGTGACACAGTGGAGGGGAGTGACACAGTGGGGAGCAGTGACACAGTGGGGAGGGGTGACACAGTGGAGGTGAGTGACACAGTGGGGGGAGTGACACAGTGGGGAGGGGTGACACAATGGGGAGGGGTGACACAGTGGGGAGGGGTGACACAGTGGGGAGGGTGACACAGTGGGGAGGAGTGACACAGTGGGGAGGGGTGACACAGTGGAGGGGAGTGACACAATGGGGAGGGTGACACAGTGGGGAGGGTGACACAGTGGGGAGGAGTGACACAGTGGGGAGGGGTGACACAGTGGGGAGGAGTGACACAGTGGGGAGGGGTGACACAGTGAGGAGGGTGACACAGTGGGGAGGGTGACACAGTGGGGAGGGGTGACACAGTGGGGAGGGTGACACAGTGGGGAGGGTGACACAGTGGGGAGGGGTGACACAGTGGGGAGGGGTGACACAGTGGGAAGGGTGACACAGTGGGGAGGGGTGACACAGTGGGGAGGAGTGACACAGTGGGGAGGGTGACACAGTGGGGAGGGGTGACACAGTGGGGAGGGGTGACACAGTGAGGAGGGGTGACACAGTGGAGGGGAGTGACACAATGGGGAGGGTGACACAGTGGGGAGGGTGACACAGTGGGGAGGAGTGACACAGTGGGGAGGGGTGACACAGTGGGGAGGAGTGACACAGTGGGGAGGGGTGACACAGTGAGGAGGGTGACACAGTGGGGAGGGTGACACAGTGGGGAGGGTGACACAGTGGGGAGGGGTGACACAGTGGGGAGGGTGACACAGTGGGGAGGGTGACACAGTGGGGAGGGGTGACACAGTGGGGAGGGGTGACACAGTGGGAAGGGTGACACAGTGGGGAGGGGTGACACAGTGGGGAGGAGTGACACAGTGGGGAGGGTGACACAGTGGGGAGGGGTGACACAGTGGGGAGGGGTGACACAGTGAGGAGGGGTGACACAGTGGAGGGGAGTGACACAGTGGAGGGAAGTGACACAGTGGAGAGGGGTGACACAGTGGGGAGGGGTGACACAGTGGGGAGGGTGACACAGTGGAGGGGAGTGACACAGTGAGGAGGGGTGACACAGTGGGGAGGGGTGACAGTGGGGAGGGTGACACAGTGGGGAGGGTGACACAGTGGGGAGGTGTGACACAGTGGGGAGGGGTGACACAGTGGGGAGGGGTGACACAGTGGGGAGGGGTGACACAGTGGGGAGGGTGACACAGTGGAGGGGAGTGACAGTGGGGAGGGGTGACACAGTGGAGGGGAGTGACACAGTGGGGGGGAGTGACACAGTGGGGAGGGGTGACACAGTAGAGGGGAGTGACACAGTGGGGAGGGGTGATACAGTGGGGAGGAGTGACACAGTGGGGAGGGTGACACAGTGGGGAGGGTGACACAGTGGGGAGGGGTGACACAGTGCAGGGGGTGACACAGTGGGGAGGGGTGACACAGTGGGGAGGGGTGACACAGTGGGGGGAGTGACACAGTGGGGAGGGTGACACAGTGGGGAGGGGTGACACAGTGGGGAGGAGTGACACAGTGGGGAGGGTGACACAGAGGGGAGGGGTGACACAGTGGGGAGGGTGACACAGTGGGGAGGGGTGACACAGTGGGGAGGGGTGACACAGTGGGGAGGGGTGACAGTGGGGAGGGGTGACACAGTGGGGAGGAGTGACACAGTGGGGAGGGTGACACAGTGGGGAGGGTGACACAGTGGGGAGGGGTGACACAGTGGGGAGGAGTGACACAGTGGGGAGGGGTGACACAGTGAGGAGGGGTGACACAGTGGGGAGGGGTGACACAGTGGAGGGGAGTGACACAGTGGGGAGGGGTGACACAGTGGGGAGGGGTGACACAGTGGGGAGGGTGACACAGTGGGGAGGGGTGACACAGTGGGGAGGGGTGACACAGTGGGGAGGGGTGACACAGTGGGGAGGGGTGACACAGTGGGGAGGGGTGACACAGTGGGGAGGAGTGACACAGTGGGGAGGGGTGACACAGTGGAGGGGAGTGACACAGTGGGGAGGGTGACACAGTGGGGAGGGTGACACAGTGGGGAGGAGTGACACAGTAAGGAGGGGTGACACAGTGGGGAGGAGTGGCACAGTGGGGAGGGGTGACACAGTGAGTAGGGTGACACAGTGGGGAGGGTGACACAGTGGGGAGGGGTGACACAGTGGGGAGGGTGACACAGTGGGGAGGGTGACACAGTGGGGAGGGGTGACACAGTGGGGAGGGGTGACACAGTGGGAAGGGTGACACAGTGGGGAGGGGTGACACAGTGGGGAGGAGTGACACAGTGGGGAGGGTGACACAGTGGGGAGGGGTGACACAGTGGGGAGGGGTGACACAGTGGGGAGGGTGACACAGTGGAGGGGAGTGACACAGTGAGGAGGGGTGACACAGTGGGGAGGGTGACACAGTGGGGAGGGTGACACAGTGGGGAGGGGTGACACAGTGGGGAGGAGTGACACAGTGGGGAGGGGTGACACAGTGGAGGGGAGTGACACAGTGGGGGGAGTGACACAGTGGGGAGGGGTGACACAGTGGAGAGGGGTGACACAATGGGGAGGGGTGACACAGTGGGGAGGGGTGACACAGTGGGGAGGGTGACACAGTGGGGAGGAGTGACACAGTGGGGAGGGGTGACACAGTGGAGGGGAGTGACACAGTGGGGAGGGTGACACAGTGGGGAGGAGTGACACAGTGGGGAGGAGTGACACAGTGGGGAGGAGTGACACAGTGGGGAGGGGTGACACAGTGAGGAGGGTGACACAGTGGGGAGGGTGACACAGTGGGGAGGGGTGACACAGTGGGGAGGGTGACACAGTGGGGAGGGGTGACACAGTGGGGAGGATGACACAGTGGGGAGGGGTGACACAGTCGGGAGGGGTGACACAGTGGGGAGGGGTGACACAGTGGGGAGGGTGACACAGTGGAGGGGAGTGACAGTGGGGAGGGGTGACACAGTGGAGGGGAGTGACACAGTGGGGGGGAGTGACACAGTGGGGAGGGGTGACACAGTAGAGGGGAGTGACACAGTGGAGGGGAGTGACACAGTGGGGAGGGGTGACACAGTGGGGAGGAGTGACACAGTGGGGAGGAGTGACACAGTGGGGAGGGTGACACAGTGGGGAGGGGAGTGACACAGTGGGGAGGGGTGATACAGTGGGGAGGAGTGACACAGTGGGGAGGGTGACACAGTGGGGAGGGTGACACAGTGGGGAGGGTGACACAATGGGGAGGGGTGACACAGTGCGGGGAGTGACACAGTGGGGAGGGGTGACACAGTGGGGAGGGGTGACACAGTGGGGGGAGTGACACAGTGGGGAGGGTGACACAGTGGGGAGGGGTGACACAGTGGGGAGGAGTGACACAGTGGAGCGGGTGACACAGTGGGGAGGGTGACACAGTGGGGAGGGGTGACACAGTGGGGAGGGGTGACACAGTAGGGAGGGGTGACACAGTGGGGAGGAGTGACACAGTGGGGAGGGTGACACAGAGGGGAAGGGTGACACAGTGGGGAGGGTGACACAGTGGGGAGGGTGACACAGTGGGGAGCAGTGACACAGTGGAGGGGAGTGACACATTGGGGAGCAGTGACACAGTGGGGAGGGGTGACACAGTGGAGGTGAGTGACACAGTGGGGGGAGTGACACAGTGGGGAGGGAGTGACACAATGGGGAGGGGTGACACAGTGGGGAGGGGTGACACAGTGGGGAGGGTGACACAGTGGGGAGGAGTGACACAGTGGGGAGGGGTGACACAGTGGAGGGGAATGACACAATGGGGAGGGTGACACAGTGGGGAGGGGGAGGGTGACACAGTGGGGAGGGAGTGACACAGTGGGGAGGGTGACAGTGGGGGGTGACACCAGTGGGGTGGGGTGAAAGTGGAGGGGGACACAGTGGGGAGGGTGACACAGTCGGGGAGGAGGTGACACAGTGGGGAGGGTGACACAGTGGGGAGGGTGACACAGTGGGGAGGGGTGACACAGTGGGGAGGGGTGACACAGTGGGAAGGGTGACACAGTGGGGAGGGGTGACACAGTGGGGAGGAGTGACACAGTGGGGAGGGTGACACAGTGGGGAGGGGTGACACAGTGGGGAGGGGTGACACAGTGAGGAGGGGTGACACAGTGGAGGGGAGTGACACAATGGGGAGGGTGACACAGTGGGGAGGGTGACACAGTGGGGAGGAGTGACACAGTGGGGAGGGGTGACACAGTGGGGAGGAGTGACACAGTGGGGAGGGGTGACACAGTGAGGAGGGTGACACAGTGGGGAGGGTGACACAGTGGGGAGGGTGACACAGTGGGGAGGGGTGACACAGTGGGGAGGGTGACACAGTGGGGAGGGTGACACAGTGGGGAGGGGTGACACAGCGGGGAGGGGTGACACAGTGGGAAGGGTGACACAGTGGGGAGGGGTGACACAGTGGGGAGGAGTGACACAGTGGGGAGGGTGACACAGTGGGGAGGGGTGACACAGTGGGGAGGGGTGACACAGTGAGGAGGGGTGACACAGTGGAGGGGAGTGACACAGTGGAGGGAAGTGACACAGTGGAGAGGGGTGACACAGTGGGGAGGGGTGACACAGTGGGGAGGGTGACACAGTGGAGGGGAGTGACACAGTGAGGAGGGGTGACACAGTGGGGAGGGGTGACACAGTGGGGAGGGTGACACAGTGGGGAGGGTGACACAGTGGGGAGGTGTGACACAGTGGGGAGGGGTGACACAGTGGGGAGGGGTGACACAGTGGGGAGGGGTGACACAGTGGGGAGGGTGACACAGTGGAGGGGAGTGACAGTGGGGAGGGGTGACACAGTGGAGGGGAGTGACACAGTGGGGGGGAGTGACACAGTGGGGAGGGGTGACACAGTAGAGGGGAGTGACACAGTGGGGAGGGGTGATACAGTGGGGAGGAGTGACACAGTGGGGAGGGTGACACAGTGGGGAGGGGTGACACAGTGCAGGGAGTGACACAGTGGGGAGGGGTGACACAGTGGGGAGGGGTGACACAGTGGGGGGAGTGACACAGTGGGGAGGGTGACACAGTGGGGAGGGGTGACACAGTGGGGAGGAGTGACACAGTGGGGAGGGTGACACAGAGGGGAGGGGTGACACAGTGGGGAGGGTGACACAGTGGGGAGGGGTGACACAGTGGGGAGGGGTGACACAGTGGGGAGGGGTGACAGTGGGGAGGGGTGACACAGTGGGGAGGAGTGACACAGTGGGGAGGGTGACACAGTGGGGAGGGTGACACAGTGGGGAGGGGTGACACAGTGGGGAGGAGTGACACAGTGGGGAGGGGTGACACAGTGAGGAGGGGTGACACAGTGGGGAGGGGTGACACAGTGGAGGGGAGTGACACAGTGGGGAGGGGTGACACAGTGGGGAGGGGTGACACAGTGGGGAGGGTGACACAGTGGGGAGGGGTGACACAGTGGGGAGGGGTGACACAGTGGGGAGGGGTGACACAGTGGGGAGGGGTGACACAGTGGGGAGGGTGACACAGTGGGGAGGAGTGACACAGTGGGGAGGGGTGACACAGTGGAGGGGAGTGACACAGTGGGGAGGGTGACACAGTGGGGAGGGTGACACAGTGGGGAGGAGTGACACAGTGGGGAGGGGTGACACAGTGGGGAGGAGTGGCACAGTGGGGAGGGGTGACACAGTGAGTAGGGTGACACAGTGGGGAGGGTGACACAGTGGGGAGGGGTGACACAGTGGGGAGGGTGACACAGTGGGGAGGGTGACACAGTGGGGAGGGGTGACACAGTGGGGAGGGGTGACACAGTGGGAAGGGTGACACAGTGGGGAGGGGTGACACAGTGGGGAGGAGTGACACAGTGGGGAGGGTGACACAGTGGGGAGGGGTGACACAGTGGGGAGGGGTGACACAGTGGGGAGGGTGACACAGTGGAGGGGAGTGACACAGTGAGGAGGGGTGACACAGTGGGGAGGGTGACACAGTGGGGAGGGTGACACAGTGGGGAGGGGTGACACAGTGGGGAGGAGTGACACAGTGGGGAGGGGTGACACAGTGGGGAGGAGTGACACAGTGGGGAGGGTGACACAGAGGGGAGGGTGACACAGTGGGGAGGTGTGACACAGTGGGGGGAGTGACACAGTGGGGGGAGTGACACAGTGGGGAGGGTGACACAGTGGGGAGGGTGACACAGTGGGGAGGATGACACAGTAGGGAGGGTGACACAGTGGGGAGGGTGACACAGTGGGGAGGGTGACACAGTGGGGAGGGTGACACAGTGGGGAGGGTGACACAGTGGGGAGGGTGACACAGTGGGGAGGGTGACACAGTGGGGGTGCTGTTGGAGAGCCAGACTGGGCAGTGGTGACTCCCACTGCGGTGTCTTAACGAGCAGTGGCACAGCACGGTGCGGCGTCGCGTGGGGTGGTGCGATGCGGTATGTTGCGGCGTGATGCGGTGCAATTAGGTGCCATGTGGCGTGGTGTGGTCTGATGCCGTGTGGTGTGGTGCCGTGTGGTGTGATGCCGTGTGGTGTGGTGTGATGCCGTGTGGCGTGGGGCTCAGTGTGGCGTAGGTGTGGTGTGGTGCAGTGTGATGACGTGTGGCGTGGTGCCGTGTGGCGTGGTACGGTGAGGTGTGATGCCGTGTGGCGTGGTGTGGTGCAGTGTGACGCTGTGAGGTGTGGTGCGGTGCAGTGTGACGCTGTGTGGCGTGGTGAGGCGAGGTGCCGTGTGGCGTGGTGCCGTGTGGCGTGTGGCAGTGTGATGCCGTGTGGCGTGGTGAGGCGAGGTTCCGTGTGGCGTAGGTGCGGTGTCACACACACACACACGCGCTGTACCCCGGCACGGCGGGGTTCTGGATGAGCAGGGTAGATCCGAATTCACCCTCCGGGAGCAGAACCACGCCGGGGAACCGGGCCTGGCACCGGGAAAAGGGGGGCGAGAGGGGGAACAGACAGATCGCCTTATACATCACAGTGGCGATTGTGGGATTGTAAGTGGTGATTGTGGGATTGTAAGTGGTGATTGTGGGATTGTAAGTGGTGATTGTGGGATTGTAAGTGGTGATTGTGGGATTGTAAGTGGCGATTGTGGGATTGTACGTGGCGATTGTGGGATTGTAAGTGGCGATTGTGGGATTGTAAGTGGTGATTGTGGGATTGTAAGTGGTGCAGCATGCGGTGATGTTTAGGTGCCAATTCCACAACTGAACACGACTCCGCTACAATCCAGGCAGCCTCGCTTTTATGCGTGCAACTGCTCGCCAAAAATCAAATACACAGCGGACGAACAAATACAAACATCAACCTTCATGGGGCACTCTGCATGTCGTAACAAATTCAAAAAAGAAATGTGCTTAAGTGAGACTCTTGGGCCAGCAGTGGAAAGCCTTCATTTCGGAAAAGTAAAACCAATTTATAATCCCTGGGCGGGTGGGCGGGCGATGGAGAATGAATATGGGTGCACATTTCAAATACGCATCGTTACAATCAACTCCGGCAAAATGAAAAAGCTTAAGTGTGTGAAAAAAAAAAAACACATTATGCTGCCGCCACTCTCGCCGTATCGCTCGCAAGCCCAACGGTCACTCCAATAAAAATATTAACAGCGTGTGGTCACTGGCACCTGGGGCAGACAAAACATACCGTTGAATAATAATGAAGTGTTCCGTTTTACATTTTGTGCCCCGAATGGATTCTGTTTGGTTCAGCTTGAATATCGCCGCTGCCGCCGTCGTTGTTGCTGTTGTTTTGGAATCGTTATTTGTACCGCGAGTGCGCTAATCGTGCGAGCCGCCCCCCATGCGGAGGACTCAAAGCTGGGGGGGCCGCGGGCCAGCGGGGGTGGGGGGGGGCATTCGCCGCTCAGTGCAGAGGTTCGAATCCAGCGGCAGCTCCCTCCCCCCCTATGGATGCCGCATGTGAGCGCTGACCGCGCCGTACGCTTCACAAGAGCCGCTGCCTTCCCGGTGTCGCGGTCCGAATTGGCCACGTTAAAAAAAATGTACCCGTAAAAATTACTCTATTGGGTGACACAGGGCGCCACGGTGGTGGGATGTTAACTACCTAGCCTGGTATACAGGTCGTGGGTTCTATCCTGACCCTGACGCCTGCTGCAAATTTGGAGTTTTCATGTAAACTCTCCCCGTGGTCGTGTAGATTTTTCTCCGGGTCCCGAAGCTTTTGTCTCCACATTTAGAATCAACAACATGTGTTTAGATGATTTGACTCCTACAAATTTCCACGTGTTAAGCCCTTGTTCGTTTGTGGCCAGGTCGCTTATGATTTACAGCTGTATACAGCTCAGTGGTGCTTTACCTGGTAAAAAAAAAAATAAAGTCAATCACCACCTACTCCGTAAACTACGAAAATGTGGCAAGACCCTCCTGACAAATGAGTCACAAGACTCAATTAATATTTTGGGGGGTAAACGAGTGTAATAATAACTATCATGAATAAATACAATCTGAATCCCCCGTCACGGTGTTTAACGCTTCTGATCGAGCCGGCCTGCGACCGAATGTCACGGGGACGTGTCCTGGCTCGTCGCGTCTCGGGCGGCCCGGCACAGGCCGAGCGGGGAGAGTGTCGCTTGGATCGGCAACTCCGTACCGCCGCGTGGCTCCTCATTTGTGGCCAGAAAGAGAAGCTAAATAGCTCAAGTGGGCTTTAACCTGGTAAAAATTTTTAAAAAGTTTTGTTTGTACAGATTTTTAAAGCGAGTTCAATCTTGATTTGAGGCTTAAAGTGAGTTGTTTACCCTTCCTTTGACTTTGCACTCCCGACGTATTTTTGTACTGTTTGTTGCTGGAACATTCTGACCCGCGCCCTACTGGACATTGGTGGAAAGGAGCTTTAGAGCTCATCGGATTCCTCCTCCAGTCTTAATGAAGACTATAAGTCTGTTCACTACCGCGCCTGGTGTGTCGGAAGTCGTGGGTCCTAAGGTTTTCCCCTTCACACTTAAAATCAACATTACGCATTTAGAGTTTTTGACTGCGATACATTTCCACGTGATAAGTGACTTTGTTGAGCTATCATTTGTGGCCAGATTGTTTCTGAAAAAGAGCTAAAGAGCTTAGTGGGCCTTACCTGGTAAACTAAAAAAATGTTTAGTTGTAATTTCGTCATGGATATAACGTAAGGAAAGGAAACAGAGACACAAAAGAAAAAGAGCCAGGAGATATGAGGGGATCGGGAGAAAGAATCTGCTTCAGGGCCTTGACGCTGCCGCTGCTGCACAGAGGAGGAGCGGCGTGTGTTTCCACAGTGGGCGGCGACGGGGAGATGGGAGGGGTTCAGGGTGGGCTGGCCACACAAGTCGCGTGAGTTACGGGAGGCTTGAGCCGAGGGAGAGATGTGTGAGCACTGCGCACAAATAGGTCACGCAGGGCTTGCGAGGCTACGACGGTACGAGCAGTGCAGCAAAACGGATTGTTGTACTGCGATTCTCTGCTTCTGCATCCACGCTGCCCGCCTTCCCCAACTCGCACTGACCGGCAGGGTGAAGTATGGCCAAACTCATCCCCGTGACCCGCACTGCAAGGAGAGACCCTTATCCAGCAGACGGATGAACACGAAACTAAAATCCCTGTTCTCTTACGATGGCTGCTGCTGCTGTGACGTTTAATTATACATGTGTTAGTTTGCATTGCCGGAGAACCCGTGGGGGGGCGGTGCTCGCTATCTATTTATTTATTTAATGTGCAGTTGACCCGGCCCAGTGGGAGCGCGGTCGCAGCGCATCGTGGTCCGAGTCCGGCAGGCCGCCCTGGTTAATACTGCGGCACGTGAGTTTCAACCGTTAACAATGGGGCGCTACTATGGCGAGATGTTAACTCCCTCTCCTGCTGTGGAGGAGGTCGTGGGTTCTCTATCCAACCCTGACGCCTGCTGTATTTGGAGTTTTCGTGTCTCTCTTTCTCTCCCCATGGTTGTGTCTTTATCTCCGGGTCCTCCGGGTTTTCCCTCCACATTTAGAATCAACACCATTCTTTGGTTCTTTTCGGTTAAGTCACGTCTAAAAATAAAATAATAAATTAAAATAAATTAAAATTTTATTTTTAGACGTGACTTAACCGAAAAGAACCAAAGAATAATTCCTGCAGTCACGAAAGCTCCTAAATTAAGAATCAACACCATGCGTGTAGAGTACTTGTCTGACGTAAACTTCCACGTGATAAGCCACTCCGAGCGGTCCGCTTTCACCGAGCGGGGGGGGATGTTAAAGATCCCACGATGTCATTTGGCCGCCGTGTTTCCGGCGTGACGGTCCAACTTTGCTCAATTCGAAAAACCACGCCGCCAATAACTCAATTTGGATCACGCACACGGCGCGTACGCGCCTACGTACGCCGAACTTCTTTTGCACCGCACGTAGCCAACCGTGCTCATCGGAGGTGTGGGGGAAAGGACAACAAACAGAACACAAAAAAGCAGTGTCGCCCCTTCCACTGCCTAACGACTGCAGCCTGCGTCTGTGAAAAACACAGCAGCACCCGTCTTCGTGACAGCCTTGCGCTACAGGAACGACAGCGCCAATACCAACTGTGCTCAATTATTATTAACCCACGTCTGCTTGTAACCCAACAAATGTGTGTGTGTGTATAAATATAAAAATGTTTGCACTCCTCAGTCCCAACGTTGCTCTCCCCTGCTCTTAAAACTAAGGCGTCGCGACGACCCGCCTTCGCGTAATTAATGACTATTTTTAGAAACATGTATTTACTTTCAAATGAAAATTTTGTTCTACTACGATAAATTGTGTGTGCGCGTCTGTGCGTGTGTGTGCATGTGGAGCGCTCGTGTAGCAGCTAGTGCACTGCGCTACAAACACGGGGACCCAAGTTCGACGATTATCTGAACCGCTCTTGGGCCTCCCCTAGATCGACTCAGCCTCAAATAAGTACCTGGTGCGGTGTGTAAACATCGCCACTGGGGACACAAAGGCGGACGGGCGTGGCGTTGGCCGCCCAACCCCCTCATGTGCCGTGCCAGCCTTCATAGGTGCTCGCTAACAGCACTTGCCCCAAATCTGTTCAGGCTATACGGGGGATCTTTGTTTTTGTGAACACCTGCGTGTGTGTGTGCATACGTACCGTGTGTGTGTGTGCGTGTGTGTGTGCGTGTCCGTATGTGTGTGTGTGCGTGTGTGTGTCCCCGTGTGTGTGTCCCCGTGTGTGTGTGCGCGTGTGTGTGTCCCCGTGTGTGTCCCCGTGTGTGTGTGTGTGCGTGTGTCCGCGTTGCCTCTGCACGAAATGCAAATGCCTGCGCTGGCCGTGCCGCAGCGAATCTAAATGTAAATGCGTGCGGCGCCGCTACCGCAGCAGCAGCAGCAGATTGCCGCTGAATATCTGACCCATAAACGATGGAGAAGAGAAACATTATTTTAGAAAGCGGCGGGGGCACCACGCAAAAATTGAGATAAATGAGGCTGTGCGGGTTTTTGTTTGTATTTGTGAATTTGAGTGCTTAAAGTGGTGAGCGGCGACAGCAGGGGGGAGATGAGGGGAGGCGGTGGGGTGGAGGTGTGCGTGCGCGACGACCGCGCGTGGGCGCACCACCACAGCGACACGCGCGCACAAACACGCATCTGCGTATGAATAATATACACATACATGCATATATAATAATAATAGTAATGGACAGGAGACGCCGGGCTGACTCAGGGGTCAGGGACGCCGAGCCGGCACAGCCGAGACCCCGAGTTTGCATCCAGGTTACAGCCGCACAACCGCGAACAACCCGAGTTCTTGAACGTACAGTGGTGATGGTCTCAGCCTGGTCACCAGTGACTCATACCGACTCACACAGAGACCCGTAGCCTCACACAGAGACCTGTAGACTCACACAGAGACCCGTAGACTCAGAGACCCATAGACTCACACAGACCCGTAGACTCGCGCAGAGACCCGTAAGACACACGCAGAGACCCGTAGACTCACGCAGGGACCCGTAGACTCACGCAGAGACCCGTAGACTCACGCAGAGACCCGTAGACTCACACAGACCCGTAGACTCACGCAGAGACCCGTAAGACACACGCAGAGACCCGTAGACCCACGCAGGGACCCGTAGACTCACGCAGAGATCCGTAGACTCACGCAGAGACCCTTAGACTCACGCAGAGACCCGTAAGACTCACACAGAGACCCGTAGACTCACGCAGAGACCCGTAGACTCACGCAGGGACCCGTAAACTCACGCAGAGACCCGTATACTCACGCAGAGACCCGTAGACTCACGCAGAGACCCGTAGACTCACGCAGAGACCCGTAGACTCACGCAGAGACCCGTAGACTCACGCAGAGACCCGTAGACTCACGCAGAGACCCGTAGACTCACTCAGAGACCCGTAGACTCACGCAGAGACCCGTAGACTCACGCAGAGACCCGTAGACTCACGCAGAGACCCGTAAGACTCACGCAGAGACCCGTAGACTCACGCAGAGACCCGTAGACTCACGCAGAGACCCGTAGACTCACGCAGAGACCCGTAGACTCACGCAGAGACCCGTAGACTCACGCAGAGACCCGTAGACTCACGCAGAGACCCGTAGATTGACAGAGACAAGTCACACCGAGACCCATGGATTTGCACAGAATGAGTCTGGGATAGCTACATTACGACACTTATGGAAATTGTGATCGTCTGCACACTACTACTGATGCAGTGAAATATACTCATAACCATGAATAATATATTAATATTTTATACAGCGTCATCGTTCATGCAAATCGGATCTCAAAACACAGCAGTATCATTTGTCATGCGCGCGTGCGGAGGTGTGCATGTGTGTTATGTATGTTGAACTTCTTTCGCACACCGTAAGTAGCCAACCGTGCTGATTGGGGGTAGCGGGGGAAGGACTAAACAGGCCACCGTCAGCATCAGTAGTCATCACGATGATGAAGGTGACGATGGAAACGACGATGGAAACGATGATTGCCGTTGTTGTTACTTGGGTTGCGCAGTGGTACCACTCACACATCCGAGCAAGAAGAGCCTGGGTTCGATTCTTGACTCGGGCACCTGTGTGTATGTGGAGTGTTGTAGGTTTTTTTCCCCATGCTCTGCACGAGTTTCCTCTGGGTTCTCCAGTTTCCTTCCATAGCTACAACACCCCCCCACCCCCCCCAGCAACGCAACTGGTACTGGCTCAAACATCCACGATGCTGGAAAATGATGTCGATGCCCAGCGCACGTGGATACCAAATAAAAACATCGGCGTGAACACGGCTACGACCGTTAAATACGATCGGAGATCACTCGTCGCCGCACGTTTAACCCGAGCGGCGAGCGCGGTGACGGCACGGGGTCGGGATCCCTGGCGACGCGGCAACCTTCCGGCGCACACCCGTGGCAGCTCGCCGGAAATCGTACCGGCGGTGGGAGAAGGGGGGGGGGGGGTCGCTCTCTTGCGACCGATTTGAGCAAAACAGCTATCAAAACAACAAAATTAACAACTCGCTTGCCACAACTGTACCAAAATACCTCGCCGATCTCGTCAAGGAGCATAAACCATCAGCACGCAAACTCAGGTCATCCTCGCAGCAGCAGCAGCCGATTTTGGCTAACCGTAGAACTCTGGTCATCGAAGCGTCCGTTTGAAAAGAAACAAAACAAAATAATTCCAATATTCTGTAAAAGTCTAACAAAGATGATGGTGACCGCGTCGCGTGCTTACAGGTGTGCTTCTAGGGCCGTCTGGAACGCTCTTCCTTCCAATATTAGGAACCCACTGGGAGCTATGCACCATCATCTAGAATCTAGATTGACAAACTCACTTCTTTAGGAGTGATTTTTCTGTTCAGTCTGTTGTCCTTCCCCTGCACCTCCGATTAGCGCGGTTGGCTACGTACCACGCAAAAGAAGTTCAACATACATACATAAGACTCACATAGTGAGTGACCCACTCACGTGGTCTCTAACCCACACACATAGCGAGTGACCCACTCACATAGTCTCTAACCCACACACCCACCCTCCGATTAGTGCGGTTGGCTACATATGGTGCCAAAGAAGTTCAACAATAACAACACCTCTGTGACGGGGGTTGTAATTTTCAGTACTTTGAAACCTAAACCGTCGTGGCTTGGTTTTTTCTACGCGAGCGGTGCGGTTAAAACTGTTTACACCAAAGCCAGCTTTTAATCCTTACTTTCATTCGGATAAATAAATGCCGCAGGGCAGACTCGGAAATGACATCTCCGCAAATGCCTCGTCTGGGGCCACAGATAGCCATCGAAAGTTTCCGCGCCGGTGAACATGGAAACTTAAACAAACCGCTCCGTGAGTGATGACAACGAGCAACCCCGCTTGCGTCTTGTTTGTCGCGCCCACGGGGAGGGAGGATTCTCAACGTTTCGGCCGACTTGCCCGTACCATTGAATGTTGGCCGCCACGGTGGCGAAGATGTACAATGCATCACCTGGTTTGCAGGAGGTCGTGGGTTCGATCAAAACCCTGGTGCCTGTGTATTTGGAGTTTGCGTGTCTCTCTCCCTGTGGTCGTGGATTTTTTGCAGGTCCTCCGTTATAAATAAGCAGACGATTCGTCTCCTTCCTATGTCTGCCCATCCCATCAACCACGCGGCCCGCTGCAAGTGCGTAATGTCAGTAGCATTGCTTGAGCTTGAACACAGGCAAACTCTGGACCAGTTTCGACATTCAGTGTCTCACCAACAGAGGCAGGCTTGGAGTATTTGGCTGCTATAAATTTCCACACGCTAAGCCACTTTGTTGAGCGATCATTTGTGAAAACCAGGTCACTTCTGAAAAATAGCTACATAGCTCAGTGGACCATACCTGGTGAAATTAAAAAAAGGTTTTAGTTTATTTTTGTCTCATTCCACAGAGACGTGTGGCGGGACGGTGGTGCCGCAGTTAGTGCACTGCGCTCCGACTTTAATTCCTTAGCCTGTGGCTAATGTCAGTGGGGGTCTAAAACCAGTGCTGGGGCAGCCGCCGCCACTTTTACCGGACGACACCTACCGGCGTGGTGAAGTCCGTTCCAATAACTTCCATCGCCTGCGCTGCGTGGGCAAGTCCCTCATCCAGCAGTGGATTCACACAGGGCCGTATACCGTTAAAGATTTATATTAAAGTAATTTTAAAACCAGACGAGAGCCCGGTGAGACCGCACGGGGGGAGACCTGGGTAAATAATAAACACACCGAGCCGCAAGCGCGTGGGTCCCAGGGTGCCAAGCAATTCATAAACGGCGCCAACATCTGCATTCTATCGCCAGCTGTTGAAGATACGAGGCCCCCGGCGGAGCCCTCCCCCCGCACGACCCTCGGCCCCAGCGTGCGTCCCCGTCTGTTCCGGGAGGCAGTGCGTGGGTGACAGGACGGAGAGTTTCCCTTGGCCAGTGGCTGGTTGTCTGTCTGTCCGTCCGTCCGTCCGTCTGTCAGTCCGTGCCCGAGTGTTTGTCCGCCCGACGCCGCAGCGTTCTGTTATTCTTGTTCGGGTTCCAGGCGCGGCGTGCCAAGGACGCGAGCGCAAAATGCCATCTTTGTTGCGTTAAGAGCCTCAGACCGAGCGTCACCGAGCAAAAATTAAACGTCGGGAGCGAGCGTGTACATACTTCTCTCTGCCGTCATTTATAAAGCGCAGGAACCGGGAGGCTGGGTGTTTAAAGAAAAGGAAAAAATGCTGCACGGCGCTCCGTGCGAGCTGTAAACAGCAGCGCGCGAGAATTCGAGACTGAGTGGCGCTCTTTGTTGTGGCGAGAGCGCAATGGGGGGGGGGTGGGCTGGCACGCTCGCGCAGGTGAGTGCTCGCAACGCGCGCTCTCTGATTTGTGTCAACGACCGCCGAAGCCGTCGCCTTCACCCGCACCGACAGCCGTGGTCTATCCACTGCTGGGTGAAGGCCTCCCCAAGGCCGTTTTCGATTTTAGCTTATCTGGCTCGGTGGGCCAGACACGGCCATTCCATCATCATCACCATCCATGGGCAGATCGCCCGTGGTAGGTGTCCACTGCACATTTCGTCATTTGTTTCCACTTTCCTCTGTCTTGTGCCAATATTCTGAGGTAGTGCATCATCTTTCTGGCACCAATCTTTTGTCGTCATTGTCAAGCCATTCTGTTAGGTCTTCCTCTCTCTCCTGTTCCTTCTATTTTTCCCAAACAACAACAACGCACTTATGAATTCTCCTGCTGTTGTGCATCCTACACGGCCATTACGAACCCTCGATTCGCAAATACGACCGCTCTGTTTTTGTTGATCACAGGAAACCAACGACAGCTGCTGTTACAGATTCATTTCTCACTGATTACTTTCGGGGTCGCTGCCAGCCTGGAGTAGCGGACACGGCAATAGCGAGAGGTTTGTTTAACACGTCGGCTTTCGCGACCAATATTATTCATAATAAAGGTTGTTGGGTTAGATCGCGTAAGTATAATAGGTAAATATTAAATTCTCTCAAACACAACTGTCGGCAGGTACAGGACATGCTTGCCAACAAGGACACTCAATTGATTTTGATAACGTTGAAGCGTTGTGTAAAACTAATTATGACTGGCGAAAGACTAATTCGAGAATATATTGAAATTGAGAGAAATACAAATAATTTTAACCGCTCTGGAAGCGTATTAAGTAATACATATTACAATTCCTTATAGAGGAAACACACTAATTAACTATTACTAATCTGTTATAGAATTAGAATAGTCCCCCCCCTCCTCCGCCTCTGAGCTTTGCAGCCGATTGGGTTCAGTGATGACATTGTTCTATTTAAGACCGGAAGTAGGTGGATTGCTTCACTATTCTGGTAAATCGCCTGATGATGCTGGATGTAATTACCAGCGAAACGTCGTACTACTCAAATTGTAAATGTTGATTTACTCTCCAACACACCAGTGGGCTGACGTAGGAACTATTTGTCATTTTGTTTACGTGAGAAGTCCCTTACTACTTGGCTGTCAGGTGCTGGATGGTTTGGACACATTTATACTTGTGCGATCTAAACCAAAAACCTTCATGATGAGCGAGAGATATAGTGGGGACGCGGTGTGTCGGTCACGGCAGTGTTTCCCAGGTCAGCGACCCGGTCGAAGTTAATCCCTGGCCGTGGCTCCGCGGCGTATGTATGTGTGTATGTTGAACTTCTTCCGCACCATACGTAGCCAACCGTGCCAAGTGGCGGCGCGAGGACCGTGACCCCCGGCACCTGGCCACGGCCACGGCGCACGCAGCAGCTCCCAACCGCTCCCTCAGAAACTACGGCTCTCTCGACGGGCCACGCAATAAAATCAACAATCACTCGCGTCATTGTGGAGAACGTAAGTTTACTGCTCGTGTTGTGTATTGTACAGCTGTGCGTCGAACTCGGTCGGGCCGAAATCTTAGAGCAGAAAGGTCTCTTGTCTTCAACCACCTGGTAGCTCGTTAGCATTGTTTTAAAACTAAAATATGTTTCATTTGACCAAGTAAGACTCGCTGAGCTATGTAGCTCTTTTTCAGAAACGACCTGGCCACAAATGAGAGCCCAATGAAGTGGCTTATCACGCGGATAATTATATCAGCCAAATACTCTCAGCGAGCTTGGCTCTGCTGGTGAAACACTGAATATCAAAACTGGTCCAGAGTTGGCCTGGATTCAAGCTGAAGCGATGCTGCCGACATTACCCACCTCCAATGGGCCGCGTGGGTGATGGGATATGCAGAGAAAAACTTTATATTTCATGTGGAGGGACAGACATGGGAAGGAGACAAATCGTCTGCTTATTTATAACGATGTTAGCACGCACGTGGGCGGGCCACGCAATGTGGTCCGCCCGCACAGGGCGTCACGTAGCGAGATGTTAACTTCCTCGTCTGGTACACAGGAGGTCGTGGGTTCAACACCAACACCTGCTGTATATTTGGAGTTTGCGGTGTCTCTCCCCGTGGTCGTGTGGATTTTTCTCCGGGTACTCCGGTATTTCCCTCTACATTTAAAAACACTTTTTAAAAATTTTCTTGCTGTGGTTTTCACGCCTAATGATGATTGCTTGTGTTGCAATCGAAATGTCGTGAGAATTTTATTGATTTATTTTTATTATTTATTATTTCCCATCTACGTGACTTTACCGAAAGAACCAAGAACATTTAAAAACATGTTTTAAAGATAGTTGGCTGCCATAAATTTCCACGTGATGATGAGCCACTTCATTGAGCTATCATTTGTGGTAGCCAGGTCACTTCTGAACAAAAGCTACATAGCTCAGTGGAGTCCTTATCTGGTAAAATAAACAAATAGTTTACAGTTTAGTTGCATGTCACGCGAGCAAACGACACGGCATCACGTGGTGCCGTGCCGTCCCGTCCGGTCGTCCTCGCACGTCGCCGCTCACGCGTCACCCGCAGCTCAGAACAGCGCCGGCGCGCACACGATGCGCGAATCAACCCGAGGGTCGATTTCTCGCTTAATGGCACTCGTTTGCTTGGCTCGGTTCGGAAACCATCTTCACGAGCCACCCGCCCCGATGAACCCTCCCGACGATTTGTCCCAGAGACGT
The DNA here is from genome assembly GCF_965212315.1 of Lampetra planeri. Lineage (NCBI taxonomy): Eukaryota > Metazoa > Chordata > Hyperoartia > Petromyzontiformes > Petromyzontidae > Lampetra > Lampetra planeri. The sequence continues at coordinate 11,229,797 of NC_136140.1, forward strand.
GTGCCCGGATAGTCGGAAGGCGTCGCAGACGCACCCCACCGCATCTGCCGACAAGCGAACCCGCACCGCGCCCGGGCTAGTCGCAGCTCGGCAGTCACGCAAGGGGTCGGGTCTGGTCCTCGAGCGAACGGGAGGGTGGGGGGGAGGGGGACTGTCTGGGAATACTGGCTGCGAAGTGGGGCAGGAGATCGTCGTCCAGTGATGGATTATTGAATCCATCCGTGCGGAGGACGAGTAACGGCCCTTGCATGCGTGGGGGGTTTTTCCGGGATCCTCCCGTATAAAGACTAACATTGCAATGCAGCATTCTCTTGAAAAAAATTGTTTTGAGACTCCGTGAGGGTTTCCTTAAAAGAATGACACGACGTTGTTACGCTTCACGGGTGGGTAGATGGGACTGCGGTTGACGCACCGACATTCCTGGGCACGGCTAGCATCGGTATCTGAACCGATTCCTGGGATCCCCTCTCCTCTGTCACCAATCCACACCGACCCACCGCGGAGTTCATCCGGCAGTGGATAGACCACGGCCGACGACGACAAACTTCCCGAGCGCTCGTTGATCCCGCTGCGCGTCGCGCTCTGCTCGCTCGAGCAGAGCGCGTCAGCCAAAAGGCATCTCGACGCGGGCGCGGCGCAGATCCACAGTAAATCCTCCACGAACGTTTAAACATCGCGTGAGTGGGGAGGGAGCGAGAGGGAAGGGAGAGAGCAGGGCGGGAGGAAGAGGGAGGGAGGGGAGAGGGGAGCGGGGAGGAGGGAGGGGAGAGGGGAGCGGGGAGGGGGGAGGGGAGAGGGGAGCGGGGAGGGGAGAGGGGAGAGGGGAGAGGGGAGCGGGGAGGAAGGGAGAGAGCAGGGCGGGAGGAAGAGGGAGGGAGGGGAGAGGGGAGCGGGGAGGGAGCGGAGAGGGGAGCGGGGAGGGAGCGGAGCGGGGAGGGGGGAGGGGAGAGGGGAGCGGGGAGGGGAGAGGGGAGAGGGGAGCGGGGAGGGGGAGGGGAGAGGGGAGGGAGCGAGGGGGAAGGGAGAGAGCAGGGCGGGAGGAAGAGGGAGGGAGGGGAGAGGGGAGCGGGGAGGGAGCGGAGAGGGGAGCGGGGAGGGAGCGGAGCGGGGAGGGGGGAGGGGAGAGGGGAGCGGAGAGGGGAGAGGGGAGCGGGGAGGGGAGAGGGGAGAGGGGAGAGGGGAGAGGGGAGAGGGGAGGGAGGGGAGCGGAGAGAAAGGGGAGCGGAGAGGGAGGGAGAGAGGGAAGTGGGGAGGGAGGGGAGCAGGGAGGGAGGGGAGCGGGGAGGGAGGGGAGCAGGGAGGGAGGGTAGCGCAGAGGGACGGTACATGTCGGGAGGGAGCGGGGGGGGCGAGGAGGGAGCAAAGACAGCTCTTTCAAAGCAAAATCTGCTTTGCTTCACGTGATAAACACGGATGGGATTGCTCTTCCGAAGAAGCCAGTTTCACCCGCCGTGGCACGTCAAGTGTATACACACACACACTGACTCACAAATAAGTACCCACCTACTCACAAAAACACACTGACACACACTCACCAGCTCACGTACAAATAAAGACGAAGATCCCCACACACACACACGTTAACAGACACACGCGCGCGCTCACATGCGCTCGGTGGATCACCGCATCGCAGGAGGCCTTCTTCCTGCAGCCGATCCGTCATAGCCAACGACGAGGATGATGACGGTGGTGTTGTTTATGTGATGACGATGGTTGTGTTGATGCGATGATGACGGTGGTTGTGTTGATGTGATGATGACGGTGGTGGTGTTGATGTGATGACGGTGGTGGTGTTGATGATGACCATGATGGTGGTGTTGATGCGATGGTGATGACGGTGGTGGTGTTGATATGATGATGATGATGACGGTGGTGGTGTTGTTGCGATTGTGATGACGGTGGTGGTGTTGATGATGACCATGATGGTGGTGTTGATGTGATGATGATGACGGTGGTGGCGTTGATGATGACCATGATAGTGGTGGTGGTGTTGTCGTGATGATGATAACCATGATGGTGGTGGTGTTGATGTGTTGATGTTGTACAGAAGGACACACGCAGTGTGGCTAATTCCAGGACAAGATAGAGATCCGATGGCAATGCCGTGACGGGAATGGCGCGGTCGGCGGTGGCGACGCTGGCGCTGCTCCGTGCCTTACACGACACCCGGTACCCCACGATGCTCGCGGCGACCACGGCTCACCCCACGCTGCCCCGTAACCCGTACAATCACGGGAGAGATGGGCGCACCACGGCAGGACACGTCAAGCTGACCATGGTCGTTCATCGTTCAGCTGCGGCATCGAATACAAAATTATTCAAAGTGCTTATCGGAGGTGCTCGCCAAACAACACTGGCCCGAAAAGTCTGCTGAGGCCATCAACTCTCAACACAATAACACATCCCACACCTGCCTTGAGCGAGTCTGTGACGAGACCGGCACCTCGTCGTCACGTGCAACGTGGCCGTCGCACGCGGCCATGCGAGCTACTCGGAAGCCGTGCCACGCTGCCGTGCCACGCTGCCGTGCCACGCTGCCGTGCCACTCTGCCGTGCCACTCTGCCGTGCCACTCTGCCGTGCCACTCTGCCGTGCCACTCTGCCGTGCCACTCTGCCGTGCCACTCTGCCGTGCCACTCTGCCGTGCCACTCTGCCGTGCCACGCTGCCGTGCGTGCGCACATGGCTCCGCACTGCACCGCCCCCACCCCACCGAATCGTGAGGCGGCTCAACCCCATATACCTAAGCCAGGATTGTCAGAAGCGGCGGGCTCAGCGTGTTGACCCCCCAACCTTCCCCCCCCCCCGCCCGGGGGACCAAGCTCTATGATTTCCATCGCTCAGCGCGAGAGAGAGAGCGGCCGAAACAAAAAGGGGGCAAAAGCCGCCCAGTTTTGGGACCGTGGCGTGGGGAGGGGCAGTGGGGGCCCAGGGGCCAGGACGGGCAAGCTGAGGCCGCGTGCGACGGCCGCGTGGCCGTCCCCACCCCTCGTGTTGGAGAAACAAAAAAGGGATCCGTTGGCGGCCGTCGGTTCGGATTTCGCTTCTCCGGCAGGGACATCGCGCCGCCGCGGAGAGAAACCAAGACGGCGGAGTGATCGCGCGCTGGGGGACGCGCAGGGACAGGGAAACAGGCTGCGTCTTTGTGTATGCACGCGCACACGGTGTCTGAATCGGTGTATGTCAGTGTGTGTGAAAGAGTGGGGAGCGGTAGTGTAGCGGTGAGCGCGCTGCGCTACGAACCTGGCGACCCGAATTCGATTCCCCCTCACGGCCAACACCAGTGAACATCGCCACTGGGGAGACAAAGGCGGCCGGGCATGGTGTTGGCCACCCACCCCCTCATGTACCGTGCCAGCCTTCATAGGTGCTCGTGAACAGAACTTGCCCCAAAAGTGCGCTTTTTAATGCTGCTGCTGCTGATGATGCTGCTGCATCAGCCCCTGTGCCGGTGTGCGTGCGACCCGGTGTGCGTGCGACCCGGTGTGCGTGCGGGTCGGTGTGCGTGCAGGTCGGTGTTCCGCATCGACTTCTCCTTGATCACAGGGTTGCTGCCTGGGAGGGTGCGGGAGGGTAGTGGGGGCCCGGCGTGGGGAACAATCCGCCGCTTGTTTCTCCGCTTACAGAAAGAAAAACCACGGGAAAATTTTTTTAAGAAAGGCAACCCCACCCCACATTGCTTGTCGTCTCGCCGAATTCCTCGCTGCCAATTTCGGTAAAATCACTCCCAATCATGTGGCTGCTCGAGGCGGGTGGCAGTCTCCGGCCTCCCCTGCCCTCCCGCGTGCTTTCAGAGTTGCGCTGCACGATGCCCGGGCACATGCAGCGAAACGTCGGACGTCACGCCGACCAATGCGGGGCCTGACGCCGAACACGTGCCCGACCATCACCCACCACCCACTACCTACCACCCACTACCTACCACCCACTTCCTACCACCCACTTCCTACCACCCACTACCTACCACCCACTACCTACCACCCACTACCTACCACCCAATATCTACCACCCACTACCTACCGCCCACTACCTACCACCCACCAGCAGCAGCTGCAACGTTCGTCTCCAATTTTTCCCAGGCTCCACCAACACGCAAAGACAACGCGCACGCGAACGCAAAGCGGTCGGCACAGGCGCAGGCAGAGCACCAGCGACGCCACGGCAATTGGTGCGCGTGAACCCCGAAGGCGGCACTGGCGAGATACAGAAGAACATCCGGCACCGCTGGGTTTTCGTGCCGCTGGCCGCGGCCCAGCCATCACGCCCGGCGTCGTGTCCGGGTCTCCTTTCCGAGCCTGGGCGAGGCGCCTCGCCCGCGCGGCAAACGCCGCTCCCCGCCGCCATCCCGGGAGATGGCGTGGGTGTTTTTGTGGGGCAAGGCATTGTTGGCCTTGCAGTCTCACGCCGCGTTTCCATGAATGCTGGGAGCTGGATTCTGTTGGCCCAGGATTGGCCTGGTTGTAGCCCAGGATGAGTTTCCTACCTCTTGTCCACCGAACAAACGATGCGCGCCAGTCTGGCGCGGCTCAGAAGCTGGACGTACCGCTGACGTCACGGGCAGAGAACGAGTGGAGACGCGTGGTAGGTGACATGAGTGTCCACCCAGCGTACCGATTAACGTCACGTGCAGTGAACGCGTGGCAAATATTATTGACCCATTCTCCAGTGAGGCCACAGTTTCAAGCAGCGCCAGTGCTTGGTATGCAGGGGGCCGTGGGTTCGATCTCGACACTGACGGTTTTTCCCTCCACATTTTAGAATCAACATGCATTTGGAGTATTTGGCTGCAATAAATTTCCACATGATGATGATAAGCCACTTCGTTGAGCTATCGATTGTAGCCAAGTCGCTTCTGAAAAAGATATACAACTCAGTGGGCATTACCCGGTAAAATAAAAAAGTTTAGATTTTAAGAGTTTAATAGTTTAAAGAGCGAATGGAAAACCAACGGAATCATGAGGGCTGGCATAGATGCGCCAGCGGAACAGCGGTACCCGTGCATTGTGAGCCACACTGTGCCAGAGACAACTCGGAGACGGACGGCCCTCGCAAATCCCCAAAGGTTTCTGCGGCCGCTACGTCAGCCTCTTAAGAATTTATTTCTGTTTTCTGTTATGGGCGTCAAAGCATGGCGGACGAGAGCCGGGTCGTAGTGCTTTCAGAAGAGCTGAGCTCGATAATGAAAAGCAACGAAAGCAAATCGGGAAGAATATGTCGTAAAGAAGAAAGTTTGCAAGCATCGCGCAGCATCTTGCCACGACGACGTCGTGTGGGCTCACAAGCACCGTCGCTGACCCAGAAAATGGAACAAAATCTACAAGCGGCGCAACGACGCGTGGAGAGGACGCACCCCTTGGAAATTACACCGAGAAACAGGAAGAGAAATGCACAGGATAGACATCGCACTGACTGGAAGGACACGGGGGCTTGGGAAGGACACGGGAGTTTGGGAAGAACACGGCCCGATAGATGAGGCGATGGCCTGCGGTCACGAAAGCCGCAGGAGGTAACGCACCTGAGAGGACGGAGCGACGAGGTCAGAGTGGATTGCTCTCCCGCAGGGCAGTGAGGGACGGCTACAGCTTCGGGAGGAATTCATCCGGCAGTGGATATATCGTGGCCGACTCCGAAGGTGGCAGAGACGACAATGAGCGTGGCGGACGATTTTGATTTTAACACGTAGGCTTTCGCGACCAATATCATCCATAATGCAGGTTATTTAGGTTAGATCGTGTAAATAAATAAATGTGTCGTTCAACCCGCCACCACCCGACAGCCAATTAGTAAGGTTTGTCACGTAAATAGAACGTGCCAATTCGGTGGCGGGTTTAACGACACATTTATATATTTACGCGATCTAACCCAAAAAAAAAAACTGTATTATGGATTTGTATTTTTTGCTCGCACGCACTTCACCGTCTCTCGATGATGCTACTGCAATTCCCGTCATGCGGTTCTTTGGGCACATCTGCTCGTTTGACTTAGCAATAGAAAGCGCTTCACACAAACCACTTATTTTTCAATTCCAAAAGGCTGTTTGATGCTTCGTGTACATTCAAAGAAAACCGTGAATGTTAATAAAAACCATTTACTGACCAGATGTTTTGCAGTGTACCAGTTTTCTCGCGCCCGACGGCGTCAAGCGTGACCTCCAACTACACGCCATTTAATCTCCCTGCCCTCTGCCCCTACGCTCTGAAGAAGGGCCACTGCCTAACACATCAGCAGTCTAAGTGACACGTCGCCACAGTCGAGCTGTTGAGTTGACGACGAATATGTAAAGTGTGCTGCGAGTTGTGCCAGAGCACGGCTGCCAACGCAGTCCCTGGCGAGTGCCGGACAGAGTGAAGGCTTTCACTAGGACTCTCTCCACACAGTGGACATGTCAATGGACGTAGACCGACAAACGAAAGCCCCAATTCAATTCGGTATCGATTTCAAGATCGCACTCCCTGTCTTCAAGATCATCCACAGACTCGCCCCTGCCTACCTCTCCCCTCTCATCTCACTCGAATCCCCTCCACACACTATCCTACCTCTCCCTTCTCATCTCACTCGAATCCCCTCCACACACTCTCCGACCTCTCCCCTCTCATCTCACTCTATTCTCGCCCACGCACTCTCTGCCCCAGTCACCGAGGCTTTGTCAAAGCCCTCCGTCAACCTTCGTTCAGCAAGAGATCATTCATTCTCCTCTGCTGCCCTTGTAGTCTGGAGATCCCCTCCCCCAGAAAACCGTGCTGTTCAAGTCCAGGCTCGAGGCCTTCCACTTCTCCTCCACCGATGACTGCCTCTCCCTATAAAAACAAACACGCCCACCGTTTCCGTACATGGTCTGTTCCCCACGATACCAATGGTCATTACTCTTTGGTTCTTTCGGTAAAGTCACGTAGAAAGAAAATTAATGTAATAATAGAATACGACGTTTCGATTGCAACACAAGCAGTCGTCATCAGGTAGAACTAAATTTGAGAGAGAGACAAAACACAGACATGGAGACACACAGACAGACACACGAGCAGAGAGATACAACACAGAGACACACAGAGAAAGAGACACAACATAGGCACAGAGACCCAATGCCTCTGTTTCGTGGCCTTAAATAGAGAGAGAGGTGGGTCAAAATAGTTTTGTATTTTACAGGTGTAGTGACATACTAGATGTCAATCTTGATTTGAAGCTTTCGTGACTGCAGGAATCCATACTCTTTGGTTCTTTCGGTAAAGCCACGTAGGATTTTTTTTTTTACGTGACCTTACCGAAAGAACCAAAGGGTATACCAGATGTCACTAGAGGGCAGCCACAGTGCCGAGTGACGAAGGGTCCCGTCGGGGCATAGCCCTGGCAACGGTGAGAGAGAGGGCGCGTGAGGACATGGCCTGTGGGTGAACCCGGGCGGAGCCCGGCCACGCCGGATAAAAGCCGGTGCGAGGAAGCAGGCAGGGTGGCCGTCGTCGTTGTTGCTGTCCCAGGAAAATGGAATCCGCCAGCCAGGTCTTCGATCCTCGCTCTTCGGACGTCGGACAAGTCGTCGAGAGCCGGGCAGCGTGTTAGCTGACCCGGCCGATTGTGTAGTGTTCCCATGTGGTTATGTAGCTATCTGTGGTGGTCACCACCCTTAGTCGTTATCCCGTTTTGTGTAGACTTACCTGTTGTGTTAGCGAATAAAACGTGTTGCGTCTCAATAGAACCCACTATACAGGTAAGGCCCACTGAGCTTTATAGCGCTTTTTCAGAAGAAACCTGGAACAAACGATAGCTCAAGGATGAAGTGGCTTTTCACGTTGAAATGTATAGCAGCCAAAGACTCTAAACGCACGTTTTTAAATATGGAAGGAAAAAACCAGAGGACCCGGAGAAAAATCTACATGATCACGGTGAGAGACATGCAAACTCCAAATATACAACAGGCGTCCGGGTTAGGATCGAACCCGCGAACTCCTGTATACCAGGCGGTCACGTGAACGTCAAAGTCACGTCCGGCTCGCTCACCTACGGTTTGCAACCTTGAGCTAGCGGATGGGGGGAACTCTTCGTTCCTATGGCGGGGGAGGCTCTCCCCACAGGACAACCGCTTGTGACTTCCCCACAAAGTGGTGGGCATTTTATCGACCCTGGGGGTGAAGATGGGCCGAGTTAAACCCAAGCAGACCTTGAACTCTGAGCTTCCCACTGCTGAGTTGTTCGCTCTCCTGCCGGGGCCCAAAATCGAGCCCTGAGCTTTTCCTGGATAAACAAACATCTTAACGATGATTACCAAGTTACGGCGGCGAGCGCTTTAAGAGCACACCGCGTGCGCGCGGCGTTGCCATAATTAGTTCACGTTTCGGTACTCAAGAGCTGACCTCAATGCGCGTATTGTGGGGGGGGGGGGTTATTGGACACAGATGGGCCCAACGCACCGCCAGAGAAAATACCTTTCACATCTTGCTCTCCGCACTCCACCCGGCCTGTACAGTGCTGCTCACGTCCACCGGCGGAGGTGACGCACTCCAAAGGTTCGCGCGGTTCGAATCCGGCACACACCCCCCTGGTTATTACCGTGGCGGTGCGCGCATCGACCGTGAAAATGGCACGTGCGTGGTCAAAAGATCCAGTGACGTCGTTCGAAAAGAGCAGGCCCATTGCAACACCACCGGCATCACCGCAAATTTACTCAACTTGGATCGCATCAAGTTCTAGTTCATGTATTAGGTATAGCCCTGTGAGCCATTCGGCTCTAGAATCAGGTGCAACTGCAACGAACAAAAAACAAAAACATGAACAAGAAAACATGTTAAAGTGGATATGTGACTGGGGCCCTGACGACCGCTACATGCACGGCAGCGATCGTCAGGGCCCCTTTACTGGCAAACGAACACCGGCTCACAGGGCCCAGCCACCCAAGTCAACTTGTGCCGTGTGAGGGCAGCTGCCGCTGGTGGGGGGGGGGTGGGGGGGGTGGGGGGGTGGTGCCCATTGAAACGCGTCAACGCGAGGTGTGGGGGCGAGCGCGTGTTGCGCACGACAAGCTCACGTGGCGTGCGTGCCGGACGACAAATCGTAACAGATGTGTGTCCATAGCCGTTACGCCACTTCAGGATGAATAAAATACTCCACAAACCTCGTCAATTCGCGACTGAACGAAGGCCGAGTCGGTCACGGGGAGCTGTTTGACCATACCGCACCGCGTTCGGTGAGCAGGGGGGTCCGTTGGACGGGACATCACTCGCCACCGGCGTTAGCCGTGGACGGCAATCAGACTCGGGTTGACGGGGTGATTGTGCAGCGTGCTAACCACTGCGCCACCGCTCCACCCCTGCGTTAGGCGTACATTTATACACACACACACACACGAGGGCATGAAACCGGACGCCCTGCCGAAACACCAACACGCTCTACTTCAAACCTTTAATATTACATGCGGCCAGGAAGACCATATTGGCCAACCGGAAAAGATCATGAACCCCTCTGGTGGAAACGGTGGCATAACACCCTGCTCGCCCAGGCGGGTACTGAACACTTATAAGCCATATGCTTAAGGGGAGGGAACGGACGTTTCAGACCACGTGGTCCCCCCACCCCCTTCCCTTCCTACAGAGTCTAAAATCAGGGGGGGGTGGGGGGCGAAGATGAGGGACAGGTGGAAAGAAGGGGGGGGGGAGTGCCCCCTCAGCCGTGAAACGAGCAGGGAGTAGATCCACGAACGGTGAGAGGTTAGCGCATCAGCCGAGTGTATATTGTTTGATTTGTGGTGTTTTCCTCGACTCCCCCCTCTTCTCACTTCTCTCCCCATTCCACTGCCACCTTCCCTCTGTCCTTGGTCTTCCCTCAGTATGTTAGTTACCTATCCCCTCCCTCCTTTTTCCTCCCACCCCAATATAAATCTTTAACACCCCCCCCACCTTCGTCCTCCCCCCCTCGAAAAAATAAAGGTGGCGTCGCACCGAATATGAATTCTCATGGAGTATTTCTCCACCCCCCCCCCCCCACTGTCGATCGGCGTATTGTACGGGGCTCGTGTTTTGTCGCGATAAAAACATCATCATAAAATAATAAATATATACGGACTGTGATCGCTGATTGTTAACGCACACAACTCAACGTTCATCTCGTGATCTTGAAGAATACGTGAATCTGTAAGGTCCCGAAACAGCGGTCGAAAGTCCGAGTGAGTTGCTGCTCCAACGAGCATTGGGGACGGTGTTCACATCCCGTTTACTAGCCCAAGCCAGTGGCGGAAAGTCCACATTCCTGTGGCGGGGTGGAAGGGAGGGGGGGGCAAGTCTCTCAAAATAGAACAACCACTGGTTGACGTCCCCACAAAGTGCTACTAATTTTATCGACCCCGGAAGGATGATGGGCTGAGGCAATCCCCTGCGAGCTCGACAAAGATCCCCACATAGAGCCTGTAACAGACTGTTGGGGCAAGTGCTGTCAGCGAGTAGCACCTATGAAGTCCGGCACGGCACACGAGGGGGGGGGGGGGGGGGGGTGGGAGGGTGCCAGTACCACGCACGGCCACCTTTGTTTCCCGAGTGGCAATGTTTACACACCGCAAGCAGGTACTCATTTGAGGCCGAGTCGACCCAGGGGAGACCCAGGACCGGTTAAAATAATCGTCACTGGTGTTGACCGTGAGCAGGATTCGAACTCGGGCCGCCGGGTTCGTAGCGCAATGCACTAACCGCTTGTGCCACTGCTGCCCCAGGATCAATGATCGCACACAGACACACACACGCTGAAAATTCTGCGCGTATGTAAGAGTGCCCGCAGCTATATATAGTCTGTGTAATGTAAGGTGCCTCTTGGATGTTGGCGCAACTCTCCTCTTTCCGTGGGTGTCTCACTCACAGGGGTGGAACCGTGCATCCAGTCATCGATGAATGCCGTTTGTTCATCTGTTGGGTAGAACCCAAGCGGTATGCGCTCCGTGTGTTGAGGCAAACGAAAAAACGATGAAGCTATTTGTTATTTTAGCAGGGAAGGCCCACCGAGCTATACGTAGCTTTTTTCAGAAGCAACCAAGGCTATCACAAATGATAGATCAACAAAGTGGCTCGTCACGTGGAAATTTATAGCAGCCAAACTCTAAAACACACGTCGATTCTAAATGTGGAGGGAAAACCCGCAGAAACCGGAGAAAAATCCACATGACCACAGAGGGAGAGACACCGCAAAACTCCAAATATAGAGCAGGCGTCAGGGTCAGGATCGAATCCTCGACCTCCTGCATATCAGGCGAGGTAGTTAACATCTCCTATCCACCGTGGCGCAGTGCCACGCAACCACGAGGTGAGAGCAAGCGAGCGACCCCGCAATCGTTGACTCGTGAGCGCACGGTGCACGCATCGAGCCGATGTCTTCCTCTTCGCACGACTAAAGTTGATGTAGAGCGACGGCTATAATTCTATACCCGAGGTGACCGAGCCAAAGCGATCGCGTCACAGGGGTAGCGGAGTTGTCTCTTTCTTCCGTACGGCGCCAGGGAGGGGTACGGCAAGTGTTGAAACGCGTTAAACGCCGAGTAATCCAAGGAGGCGGGAGACGCTCTACGGATCATGGTCTTTCCTGCCACAGGTCTCGGCGTGAGGCCACGGGTCTCAGCGCGAGGCCACGGGTCTCAGCGCGAGGCCACGGGTCTCAGCGCGAGGCCACGGGTCTCAGCGCGAGGCCACGGGTCTCAGCGTGAGGCCACGGGTCTCAGCGTAAGGCCACGGGTCTCAGCGCGGGGCCACGGGTCTCAGCGCGAGGTCACGGGTCTCAGCGTGAGGTCACGGGTCTCAGCGTGAGGTCACGGGTCTCAGCGTGAGGTCACGGGTCTCAGCGTGCGGTCACGGGTCTCAGTGTGAGGTCACGGGTCTCAGCGTGATTTCTGCCTTCTTCATCTTCTTGGAACGGTTGATGTTGATCGATAGCAATGGCTACGATTCTACGCCGAGGTGCACGAGCCAAATAATTGCATCAAGGAACATCCCTCCCTCCCTCTCTTTCTCCCCTCCTCCTCCTCCTCCGCGCACCAGGCGTCGAGACGCGATGCGTTCCACGGCTCTGCCCCGGGTTGGCGACCACGGTCGCTGCGCACTGCCAGAGGGGTTTTCAATTCTCCATTTGCATGGGAAAATGTTTTTAATGAGCACGCGCGTGCGGGTGTGTGTGCACGCGAGCGAGTGCACCCAACCCGAATTTGGTTCACGGCACGGCTAACGTCCAGTGGCGAGCGATCTCCCCACTCTTCCCGGCTCCTGTCTTCACCGATGGGCATGCCATCGCCGGCGACGTCAGCGGTCCCTCGGGTTGCGAGGGTGACAATCCCTCCAGCAGGTGGTGGGGACTCAAGCGGAGCACCCCCCAACCACCCCCTCACGTTGGCGCTTCCCCAGCACGGTTTGACTGACAAGGCACGGCCTTCATCCAGCAGTGGATAAACATATAGATGCATATTAACACTTAGTAGGTTTTCACGGTTATTTTTGAAGTTAGATCTCGTAAATATAAATGTTTCGTTAAACCCGCCACCACCCGACACAGCCAATATTTAAGGCGTGTCACGTAAACAAAACGTGCAAATTAGTTTCTGGTTCAATTCTAGCTGTCGCCCGATGAGGATGGTTGCTGTAATATCTGGCGAAACGTCGTACTCAAATTATAAATGTTGTGGGTTTCCTCTCCAACACAGCCATGTGCTGTGTTGGAGAGTGAACCCACAACTAGTGACAAACCTCACTCATTGGGTATGTTGGGCAGTGGCGGGTTTAACGACCACATTTATATTTACGTTATCTAACCCAAAAAACTCTATTATGGAGATGAATATTGTTATTTAATGGGTTCACGTAATTCCCTGCAGCCACGCGGTGCGCGACCATTCACCAGAACGGAATTTGAAAGGAATTGATTCTCGAATAAAACAATGACGCAACAATTAATCAAATTGCTTGTGGGGGCGGTGTAGGGGTGACTCCAATCCCTCCCCCCCCGCGTCACACACAATTAATTAAGTCACCGCTGTTCCGCTCACGGCCAGTGGTGATAAGAATCTAGCGGGGGCGGGGGGCGGCTAGCCAGAAAAATCCTGGCACGGAGCACTGCACGACGGAACGGGGAGTCGGGCCGAGCACCCTGGGAGTTAGCGGAAGAGCTTGAGCCGAGTTGGAGAGTTGACAAGATCACCGCAGGGGTGTCAACTCCACGCACACTCGCCACACGTGCGCTCGTTCGCTCGTTACATAAACACACTCCGTCATGTGAACGCATGCAATCCGCTCGGCACGTCACTTAAGTACGCGAGCACATAAGCAAGCATTTACACAAAAATACACACACTTTCCATATACAAGAGCACAAACACAGCCTTGTACACACACAGACCGTATACACAAGCACACACACAATCGTACACACACACAATCGTACACACACACACAATCGTACACACACACACACTCACCAAAAATACAAAGACCCCCGTATAAAACTCGATTCGAGGCTTTCGTGACTGCAGGAATTACTCTTTGGTTCTTTCGGTAGTCACGTAACTTTACCGAAAGAACCAAAGAGTAGTTACCCCCCGTGAAGCCTTAACAGACTGTTAGCGGAAGTGTTGTGAGCCAGCACCTATGAAGGCCGGCACAACACACGAGGGGGTGGGTGGCCAACACCACGCCCGGCCGCCTTTGTCTCCCCGGTGCTGATGTATAGGCACAGCGCAGCAGGTGCTCATTTAAGGCAGAGTAAAACTGGTGAAGACTCGCAACCAGTTCAGACAATCGTCACCGGTATCAGTCGTCCACGGGAACTGAACGCGGATCGTAAAGCGCAGCGCGCTCAGTGCGCTCACAAACGAATGTGCCGCACAGCAAACTGAAACAAGAGAGCCCCTCAGCCTTCAGGGTGCTGTGGTCAGGCCGGTTTGTGTAAACAGGACGACAGTCTCCAGGCGCACATAAACAATGATTATCTCCTGGAAAATAGTTTAGAGAGTGGATGTGATGTCGGGGAAGAACGGGGTGGTGTGGAGGGTCAGAGAGAGTGCAGAGCAGATAGGAGGGGCAGAGGGTAAACGTTGGGAGTGTGCTGGGAGGGAGCACAAGCAAGGAGGACGCAAGGGCAGGGAAAGAGGGAGAGGAGGAGAGATGATGAGAAGAGTGCCAGGGTGGGAAAGTGAACAAGTCAAAGAGAATCTGATATAGAAGGATGAGGGAGGGAGAGTCGTGCAGTGATGTAAAACTCGTGGGAAGTCCATTAAGATTCATTATCATCATCATTGGCCATGATCAATCCTCTCTTGGGTGAAGGCTTTTCCAAGCCACTGCCATCTCTTGCAATCAGGCGATGCGACAATCCACCCAGACCCTGCACCAGGGCGGATTTCATCCCTCACTCTCCGCGGTGGGAGAGGGGCAGCAGAGTGAGCGGTGTATTATGGGAGATGGCAGCAGTGAGCGGTGCATCATGGGAGAGGGACCGTGTGAATGGCGGAGTGAGCAGTGCATTATGGGAGAGGGGCTGTGCGAGTGGCAGAGCAAGAGTTGCATCGTGGGAGAGGGCAGAAAATGAGTGGTGCATCATGGAAGCGAGTTCGTGTGAGCGGCTGAGTGAGCGTTCCTCCGTGGCGCAGAGCGTGACGCGACCGTTGCTGCTCCGCCACCAGTCGAGGGGCATTCCAGTCATGTGACATCAGGGGTCTCGGACCCCCTCCACCCCCCTCACCACACACACCAGATCACACTCCCAGCATCGCTCTCCCGTGAGAGTTTCGAATTTTTTACCGCGAGGCTGTCCGGCACGACGTTCCAACGTTGTTTCGCTCTCCCAGCCCACGTGGGCGAAACGTCGAAACGAGCAACACGCCGGCACGACCCAGAAACACATCACAGCACAATTGTTAACCCCCACGCACCACCCCCCCCATCGCGTTGCCCCCCTGCCATCCCTTTGCTCGGCTGGCTTCAATTATAATTTAACACTTCATTAGGATCCAGGCCGTAATTGGCTCTTGAGCACAGCACAGGAGCGCACCGCCGGGCGGGGGTGGGGCAGCTGCCGCAACGCTCAAGACAACACCACAAAGCGCAGACCTCATCTGGCCTCTTGAACGAGTCTCTTCCACACGAGTTGAGTCCACACGTTACGCGGTGCACACATAACCCCCTCCATATCCCCCCCCCCTTCCACCCGCACCGCGCAGCTGCCGCCGCTCCTTTCCTGGTGCCTCCCTCTCCGTGGCACGCAAGCGAACGAGGGAGCGTACAGGGAGACGGAGGGAGGGAGGGGAGTCGAAGAGGGGCGAGGGGTAGACGAGGGCAGGAAAGAGGCGACGTCACGCTGCGTGAGCATTTCCACAGAGTTACCGCGCTCACGGGGAACGGGCCGAGACGCACGCGGGACGCACGCCGCAAACAACGCAGCCGCCGCCACCAACGCTCCGTAAGCCCATGCTGCTGCCGCTGCCGCTGTTTTTGCTGTCATCGTTGTTTTGGTGGTGGTGGTGTTGCTGTTGTCAGTGTTATTCTGACGTCGCAAGCGGCCGAGAGGAAACTCGCAAAACTCGACCCATAAGCCGGTACCGCATCTAACGGACGACGGGTACAGCAGAGACGCACGCAGGTACGCACGCAGGTACGCACACACGCCATACTTTCCGACCTCAGCCTACGAGAGGTAGGCTGAGCCCTTTAATTGCAAACCAGATTTGCAAAGCTGATTGAAACTGGTCGCAAAGTTTTTGATAGAAAAAAAATGTGATGTAATTTTTGCTTTGAAAATGCTCATTCGGTAACGGGGTTTATAGCCGGCAGCCCGTCGCTAAAAACCGGGAGAGGTCGCCACGTACGGCACGCGAGTACGCAGGTATGCATGCACGTACGCACACCGCCCCAGGTGCTACCCGTCCTGCCCATCCCCCGAGTGCCCCCACTTTGGGGACACCCCAGCAGCGAGGAGATAGCAGCGGCGGTTTCCCCGCATCACCCGAGGCGCTGGTGATTAAAACCGAGACGCAGAGAAACTGGAGAACGTTTTAATTGCCGTGTTTGGCGCCAGAGTGCAAAAATTTGTGTTTTGCCAATTAAGGTTGTCGTGGTTGAGCTCCGCTTGCTAGCAGTGCACCAGCTTGTGTCGAACACGGTTCGAGAGAAAGTGATGTTACGGGAACAGATTCCCAAGTGGATTTCGGGGCGCGCCATTCGGGGGTGGGGGGACAACCCCGCAGTTTGTTTTGTGCGGTCAATGGCGATCGGGCCGAGACCGTCACACAAACCCGCCGAGGCTCGAGAACCCGGTTCAACCCCGATTGTGGCGGCACAAACCGAGATTCAAACAGAGAATCTCAACAGTGCCGGCTAGGTAAAAACTGTAAACTATTTTTTTTATTTTACCAGGTAAGGCCCACCGAGGGATATCGCTCTTTTTGAGAAGCAAACTGGCCACAAATGATAGCCAAATGAAGTGGCTTATCACGTGTTCATTTACAGCAGCCAAATACTCTAAACGCGTGTTTCTAATTGTGGAGGGAAAAAAACGGAGGACACGGAGAAAAATCAACGCGACCACGGGGAGAGAGAGAGACACCGCAAACTCCAAACGTACAGCAGGCGTCAAGGGTCGGGATGGAACCCACGACCTCCCATCGAAAAACTAAAGTTCGACGGGAGGGGGCGCCGAGTAATCTCTGCGCGAGTTAAAGAATGCCGTGGTAAGAATCTTGCGGTAAGAGAATACTAACAAAACAGGGCTTTAGTTAAAGCCTGCAGATTTGCAACCCTTATCAGATTATGTGCCTTACAAATCTAGAGAAACAGGACCCCATTTATTCCGTTTGTTTCCCAGAACCCAGAGTTATATATGAACCCAACAGGGCACCACCAAACGCAAACACAACTGGAAATTACGGGAGGGACGAATAAACATCGCTGAAAATATTCGGCACCGACCGGACGATCCGCCCGCCGCACGACGCCAGCAGCTCCGCAGAGTTGTCGCGATGCCAATCGGTGCGCTGCAGTGAATGGTAGCGCCCCCAGTGGCTGCAGCAGGGCTGACATTAACCCATTTGTTAACGGTAACAATTTACAGCCCCTTGCTAATCCACTACTGGCCAAAGGCCTCCCCCCCCCCATGCCGTTTTGGTCACGGGGGTTGTTTAACCGTACTTCACCGCACCGGTCAGTGCGAATCGGTGATGCGGAGACTGGTGCCAGGACCGCTCCAGACGTCGCCCGCCGAACCGCCATTTGGCCGTGGCCGGGAATCGTACCCTCTCGCGTCGAGACGCTCAACATCATCGGCAAAAGCCACGGGGATTCCCAGGGTGCGACTGGGGAATTGCCGGCTCCACAACGTGGCGGGCACGAGCCAGCGCATGGGTCTCACAACTCAAACGGCGAGAAAAGCTCCAGAATTTTTTTATCTCGTTTAATTTGTTTAAAATGGAAATGCCGTGCCGGGTTCGAGCACGCAAATCCGCCCTCTTCCTGTTGGTCGCCGAGCGAGCGAGGGGGGGAGGCTCGGTGCTAAAGCCGTGCTAGTAGTGGTGGTGGGCTTGAAAAAAATATGCTCTCGCACCCCCCCAAAACCACCCCCACCCCACCAACCAGCCCATGCCTCCGAGCAAATCTCTCCGTCGCTAGCTCTCTCGCTCGACGCTCTCACGCAAACCTCCCCGGCTCAAGGCAAGTCCCGTCTTGAACGGCCCAGGCGCACGTTCGCGTCGGCTGCCAAAGATTACAACGAAGCTGCTCGTGAGCGCTAGCGCTGCTGAAGGGCCGGAACAACAGGGCGGGGGGGGGGATAACACAAACAGCGTAGAGAGAGCGGGGACAGACAGGGGAAATGCCACGGAATACACAGCACGGAGAGAAGAGAGGCTACACCCGAATTTGAACGCCAAACAAAGGAGGAACACAGATACCCGGCTAGACCCACAGCATACCGTCCTGTTAAGTGACCGCATATTAAGGAACGGAGAAGATGCGCAGCTGTCCGTTGCCTTACGACGTTTTTTTACCGAGATGCTCATCATGTTAAGGCTGATTCTAACCAAAAGAGGCCAAAATCCGGTTCAGATATTTGCCATCGGTTTTTGGAATCGCCGGGATTCGTAGCGCAGTATGAAAGAACCACTCCACCACTGTTCCACTCACACACACCCAGTCTCATACACAGACCCCCCCCCCCCACAGCCTGAACCGACTGTTGGGGCAAGTGCTGTTAGCGAGCACCTATGAAGGCCGGCATGGCACATGAAGGGGGCGAGTGGCCAGCATCACGCCCGGCCACCTTCGTCTCCCCAGTGGCGATGTTTACACACCACACTAGGTACTCATCAAAGGCTAGGGGAGGCCCAGTCGATCTGGGAGGCCCAGGACTGGCTCAGAAATTCGTCTCTGGTGTTGGTCGTGAGTGGGAATCGAACTCGGGCGGCCAGGTTCGTAGTGCAGCACCCATCCCCACCCACACACAGATATACCAACACACACACACACATCAAGTTGTTGAGTGTGGTGAGCTAGAATCAGGGTCCCAGGGTAAGGTGAGTGGGGTGAGCAAGGTGAGCATGGTGAGTGAGGGGAGCAGGATGAGTTTAAGTAGGGCTACGCGAGGTGAGTGGGGCAAGAAAGGTGAGCGAGGGGAGCGCGGTAAGTGAGATACACGGGGTGAGCGGAGTGAGCAGGAGAGTGGGGTTACCAAGGTGAGTGGGGTAAAACAAGGTAAGCGGGCTGAATGGGGTGAGCGGGGTGAACAGGGTGAGATGAGTGAGCTGAGTGAGCGGGGTGAGCGAAGTGAACTGGGTGAGCTGAGCAAGCGGGGTGAGTGGGGGTGAGCGGAGTGAGGGGGGGTGAGCGGAGTGAGGGGGGGTGAGGGGGGGTGAGGGGGGGTGAGCAGGGTGAGTGGGGCGAGTGGGGCGAGCGGGGCGAGCGGGGGTGAGCGGGGGTGAGCGGGGTGAGGGGGGGTGAGCGGGGTGAGGGGGGGTGAGCGGGGTGAGGGGGGGTGAGGGGGGGTGAGCGGGGTGAGGCGGGGTGAGGGGGGTGAGGGGGGGTGAGCGGGGTGAGGCGGGGTGAGCGGGGTGAGGGGGGGTGAGCGGGGTGAGGCGGGGTGAGGGGGGGTGAGCGGGGTGAGTGGGGCGAGTGGGGTAAGCGGGGTGAGGGGGGGTGAGCGGGGTGAGCGGGGGTGAGCGGGGGTGAGGGGGGGTGAGCGGGGTGAGGGGGGGTGAGGGGGGGTGAGCGGGGTGAGGGGGGGTGAGCGGGGTGAGGGGGGTGAGGGGGGGTGAGCGGGGTGAGGGGGGGTGAGCGGGGTGAGGGGGGGTGAGCGGGGTGAGGGGGGGTGAGGGGGGTGAGTGGGGCGAGTGGGGTAAGCGGGGGTGAGCGGGGTGAGGGGGGGTGAGCGGAGGTGAGCGGGGTGAGGGGGGGTGAGCGGGGTGAGGGGGGGTGAGCGGGGTGAGGGGGTTTGAGCGGGGTGAGGGGGGGTGAGCGGGGTGAGGGGGGGTGAGGGGGGTGAGGCGGGGTGAGGGGGGTGAGGGGGGGGGTGAGGGGGGTTCAGGATTGCTGGGCAGGCTGCGGCAGGTAGAGGCAGACGCGTGCAGTGTCGCGCCTCTTGGCTCCAACACTCGGAACGCAACCACGCGGGAGCAGCGAGGACACGCGCACGCATGCACAAAGACCCCCCGCCGTGTAGCCTTAACAGACTGTTGGGGCAAGTGCTCTTAGCAAGTAGCATCTATGAAGGCCGGCATTGCACACAAGGTGGTGGGTGGCCAGCACCACCATGCCTGGCCGTCTTTGTCTCCCCAGTGGGGCATTGTTTACACACCAACCAGGTACTCATTTGAGGCCGAGTCGACCAAGGGGGAGGGGGGCCCAGGACCGGTTAATTTAATCGTCACTGGTGTTGGCCATGAACAGGAATTGAACTCAAGCTTGCCGAGTTCGTAGCGCAGCACGCTAAAAGCTACAATACCGTTCGCCACATTCACATACACACGCGCAGACACGCACAGACATGCACATCCACTCGCACCTCCCGGGAGATCCAATTAAAATAGCTCAGCAGCTTAATAATCGACTGCACAAATTACGCTCGCTCGCATCACACACGAATGGCTTTCCGGCCAGCGAGGTCGCTCATGCAGGGGGCACTCCGAGGGTGAGGGGGGGAGCGGGGGGAGGTTCGAGCCCCCCCCCCCCCTGGCCCCCCCCCCTACTCCAGCACCGCAGCATTCCATCTCCAAGAATGAAGCACCTGATAATAATGCAGCTGCTGCTTCCAAGTGCCATTGTGGTCGAGGCCGCTCGGATTGTCTCTCTCTCTCTGTGCGTCTCTCCAGTCACATCCCACTATCCTGACATGGGAGATCCGCAGACTGTCGTCGACCGGACTAAGAGGAAAATAAAACAAAAATAAAACCAGATGACGATGCGAACTCACGGCTCCGCGCCGCCCTGCCGTGCCCCTCGCCTTCCCTCAGACCGTCGAGGACCTTCGCCCCCCCCAACATGGTTGCAGCGCGAGCGGGCCCCGCGTGGCTGCTGACGGCCGCGTTCCTCCTCACCCTCGCGGCCACGGCGGCCATGAGCACCGGCGCGGGGCAGCAGCAGCAGCAGCGCTGGAGCAGCCCGGCGGTGCCGCGCCGGCCGCGTCAGCCGCAATTCTTTCTGGATTTCGCGGCGGCGGACGAGGCCCTGGAACTCTCCGGGGACGGCACAGACTCGGGGTATCTGCCCGGGGGCTCGGGCTACCCTGGGATGCGTCCGCCGGTGGACCCCAAACCACCGGTGGGCCCCAAACCACCGGTGGTGCCCAAACCGCCGACCTCCCCCGTGGCGCCCCCTCAGCCCCCCTCCGTGGGGTGCCCCTTCGGTTGCCAGTGCAGCCTGCGTGTGGTGCAGTGCTCCGATCTCGGTGAGCGCGACGGCGTTCTCGTTCGAGCCACACCCCCCCTCGCCCCCTGTCGATGTCCTCGCCGCTCCTCATCCGCCTAATCGCTAGGCTTGCATTTTTCGAAAAACTTTCAATAAATCTTGATTTAAAGCTTTCGTGACTGCAGGAATTCATATTCTTTGGGTCTTTCGGTAAAGTCACGTAGATACGTTCAAAGAAAATAACAAAAAACTACGCCGTTTCGATCACAACACAAGCGGTCGTCATCAGGAAAAAAGTCTGACGGCCGCTTGTGTTACAATGGAAACGTCGTAATTTTTGGTTATTTTCTTGGAACCTATCAACGTGAAATTTACCGAAAGACCCAAAGAATACTTTCAATAAATGCGAGTGAAAAAAAAACCTAATACGATGTTCCGCTCCGTGGGAAGTCGCTCTTCCTCTGATGCTGCTCCGACTGTCTGGAATTCCTTTTGTCCCGTCAACTACCTCGCCTGGTATACAGGAGGTCGTGGGTTCAATCCCGGCCCTGATGCCTACTGTATATTTGGAGTTTGTGTCTCACGCTCTCCTCGGTCGCGTGGATTTTTCTTCGGGTCCTCTGGTTTTTCCCTTCCACATTTAGAATCAACATCATGTGTTAGAGTATTTGGCTGCTACAAAAATATCCACATAAGCTACTTTGTTGAACTATCGTTTGAGGCCAGGTTGCTTCTGAAAAAGATATATATATACAGCTCAGTGGGCCTTACCTGGTAAAATAAAATAAGTTTAGTCTTTTTTTTTTAACTGCTGAGACCTTTCACCCCTGATTAAGTTCAGGCTCGACACCTTCCTCAACTCCTCCACCCCCCCCAACCCCCTTGAACTGCGACCTCTTTCGCGCCGACCCCAGGCCTCAAGTCGGTGCCGGCCGGCCTCCCGAAGGACGCGCGGATGGTCGACCTCCAGAGCAACAAGATCACAGAGATCAAGCAAGACGACTTCAAGGGCCTGGCCCAGCTGCACGTGAGCAGCAGCAGAACAATCAGGATAATAATGACGACGACGATTTGATATTGCGGGCCAGAACTCCTTCACGCCGGGGAGTCTCGCAGTGCAATTAAGCGATTTACGTCTCACTGTCTCAGTTCAAACCATTTTGAATGGGCACCCACAGAGGCAGCTGTCCCCTGTGGGCACAAGGTAACTCGGCGGCTGGCTTGAGAACGGACATTAGTCCTGCCAGCAGGATGGGGGGGGGGTGGATGATTGCTGTTGCGTGTCATCTCAACAAATTCAGTCACGGTGCAATTTTTAAGAAATGGCAAAAGGTTGGGAACCTTAACTTCCACCATGAAGTGGATGGCGCGGAGTAATTTTACGGTTAACATAGCGGCAGTAATGACCAGGGCGGCCTGCCGGATGGAAAATCTAACTTAACACGTAGGCTTTCGCAACCAATATTATTCATAATCAACGTTTTTGGGTTTAGATCGCGTTATTTATAAATGTGTCGTAACCCTCCACCACCCGACACGGCCAATCAGTAAAAAAGTGTCACGTTGACAAAAGACAAATAGTTCACTGCTTTAGCCCACCGGTGTGTTGAAGCGTGAAACCACAACATGGTGGTGGAGGGTTACGACACATTTATAAATAACGCGATCTAAACCCAAAAACGTTGATTACAAAATCTAACCTCTGCAACAAGTGGTGGGGGGGGGGGGGCGCACTTCCATTGGGCCACACATCACCGTGCCAAACACGTAAATATTTGTTTGGTTTCCTCCACGCCGAGTCGCACGACGCAGCTTCGTGCTTCGTTCAGACTCGGTTGTCTTTCGGTGAGTTAGCGCTCAGAGTATTTGGCTGCTATACACTTCCACACGATGAGTCACTTTTGTTGAGCTATCAATTGAAAATTGTTTAGTTTTAGTAATTTATTAATCCCCCCGCCACTAGACGGGCGGCGCTAACGCACTTACCCTTGCGACCCTGGCAGGCGCTGTTCTTGGTGAACAACCTCATAGCGAAGGTACACCCCAAGGCGTTTGCGCCCATGCTGAGCCTGGACAAGCTCTACATCTCCCACAACCGCCTCACGGAGGTCCCCACGGGGCTACCGCCCTCGCTCATCGAGCTGCGGATCCACGAGAACTTAATCAAGCGCGTGCCCAAGGACACGTTCATCAACAATGGGCAGCTCCACGTCATTGGTGAGAGAGCGAGAGCATTGCAAGCGTGCGCGTAGTTCGCTCGGGATTCGCCGTCGATTTTCTGGGTTTGCCCACGCAATGATCTGCGTCGAATCTGCGCCATTTAGGAACCCTGGCCCAACCAACACGGCCAAAATAATGAATTGTCAAGCGTTTAACAACAGGCTGGTAATTATTATTAACTATTGCTGCCGGAGTGAGATGAATATCGCAAGTTGCATAACGATCCTCACAATAAAATGTAGCAATTAGATACGCGACGTTCCACTTGAAACGAGGTCAACTGTATTAGGTAAAGATCGGGAGAGTCAGAGGAATGATGCAGGAAGTCAGACAAAACTCGATTCGCCGATGAGGTGAAACGATACTATCCGTCGCCTTGTTAAACGTTTGTGCGGCGTGACAGTTCATTAGATTAGCTGCGTTGAGTGGTGGAGGGTTCCTAATGACCCAAACCAGGGTTCGGCAACCTGCGGCTACGGAGTCCCATGTGGCTCTTTAAGGCCTGCTATAATATAGGGTAAAAAGCACTGTCTGCGATAATGTGTAAGATGCGTACGCAGGCCGAACAAAGACTGAGGCGTGTTGGGAGCATGTAGAAGCATTCAGCATTACAACCAATCTACATCTGCGTTATAAAAAACAAAAGTGTTCCCTTATACATTCATCATCGCGTTATATCCACTTCGCATTATAAAAACAATGCGCAGCATCACCGAATTTAGAAAAAAAATATCTTTCTTGTTAATTTGGTTGAAGACCCCCGACCCAGATCATTACGCGGCCGAACCCCAACATCCAATTACAAATTGGAACATTGGCTGCGAGTGTACGTGACAAGCGTTCAATTCGTCACCTCAAATGAGGTGGCCACATTGTGCGCCAGTGCCATGGTTCAAATTTTGCCAAGTCTGACTTACTCACAAATTAGAGCAATGGGTTTACGCACGGCACCAATGATCGCCCCCCACACCCCCCCCCCCCCAAACTTCTGGCAGACTCATGCCCATTCACAGGCAGTGGCAAGACGTTAACTCCCTCGCCTGGAACGCAGGAGGTCATGGGTTCGATCCCAACACTGACGCCTGCTGTATATTTGGAGTTTGCGTGTCTCTCTCCCTGTGGTCGCGTGGATTTTTCTCCCGGTCCTCCAGTTTTTCCCCCCCACATTTAAAATCAACATCACACGTGACAGAGTTTTAGCTGCTTTAAATGTTCCACATTGTAAGCCATTTCGTCGATCTATCATTTGTGGCATTCTAAGAAAGAGCTTCGTTGGCTGAATGGGGCCTTACCCGGTAAAATACAAATTTAGTACGGAGAGTTTAGTAAATCGTCATCAGCGGGTGGGCAAGCATCTTCTAATTTGCCGCATGATTCGTTCTCGCCTCCTGCACGCCAGAGCTGGGCAAGAACCCGCTGCCAAGCTCAGGCATCGAGGTGGGCGCCTTCAACGGCCTGGACAAGCTCACCTACATCCGCATCTCCTACTCCAAGCTCACACAGCTGCCCAAGGGTGAGCAGAGGCGCCGGCAACGCCGCCGCACGGGCACGGCAGCGTTGGTTGTGGTCGTGTGGGTGAGGTGGGGTGGGGGGCGGTTGTGCGGGAACGACAGATGATGATGAAAAGCTTTGATGCATTCCTCAAAAAAACTTTACACGTTTCTTCTTTGCACTTTGAGGCTTTGCTCGGTATTTCTTTTGTTCCGCATTCTTATCCACTGCTGGATGACAGCCTCGCTGCCTCCCAACGATCCCGGGAAACTTACGAACCACTTTTCACGGCGACTCGAGCTAAAACCATTGCTCCATTTGCCCGCTGAACCCACGCTTTTGTTTAACACACAGAGACAGAGAGCGGGCAGGGGGGGGGGGCTGCGGGATAGAGGCAGGGTGAGCGGGGTAGGGTGGCTTGGCACGGCTCGCGGCTGTAAAGCCAACCCATGTGCCGCCGTGACGACACCACAACGGCACGCTCTGCCAGGAGGCCCCCGAAGTCAGACTCCAATCTGGTGCCCGGCGCGCCGAGGGGCTTTCCGCCGCAGGGCAACGCGTGGAGTCTGCCGATGGCGCCCCCCATGTGCATGGGTGTGGGCTAAAGGCCCGGTCTCCCGCACAATTTGGGCTCCACAGGAGATGCGAGGTGGCCCGGATGTCTCAGAGGTCAGAGCGCTGAGCGAGCACCGCCGAGCGCCTGTAATTAAACCTCGAGCTCAGCGAGTTGATGGTCTCAGCGGCAACAATTTCTGCACGAAAACCCCATCCCAGCAAAAGTAGATTTTGCACTCAATTTGGTCAAATTTCAGCTCCGAGAATGAAAACATCAGTTTGTCATGGTGACGAACATCAATCTCTGTGACAGAGCGGGGTGGGAGAGTACTGCCCCCTACTGTGTGGACCAGAGGTCACTTCAAGGGATCTCGTAGGTAGCTGCGTGGCATCCGAGCGAATTCCGCATCTCGTGCTGCGAGGTCGACAGCGCAACCGGGACAAAGGTGGTGCAAGCTCTGCAACTGTCCGGAAGGGCTTGCACTGGGCCACATTGGTCTACTCTTCTTCTGTGCCCACAGAGCTGCCAAACTCCCTACTGGAGCTGCACCTGGAGGGAAATGAGATCGTTGCCATTGAGGATGAAGACCTCTTCGGGTACCCGTACCTCTTCCGGTGAGCGCCGTAGCATTTACATCACCACGTCCACGAGAAGCGCAGCCGAGCGCGCATCGTCAACACCGTCACCGTCATCACTTCCCACCCCCTCCATCCACACTTCAAACTGCGTGCGTTCAATTTCCCACCACCATCGTCTCTGTTTAGCCGTTCTGCATGCTACAAAGATGCCGTGATACAACCCGGGAGAGCCTCGCCGAGTCTCAAGAGGGTCCTGTTACATTGGGATTTATCACGTGTGTGTGTGATTGCATTGCCTCTGTGTGTGCGTGCATGAATGAATCGGTCCTGGACCTCCCATGTGTCGACTCAGCCTCAAATCAAGTACCTGGTGCGGTGTGTAAAAGATCACCACGAGGGAGACAAAAGCAACCGGGCATGGTGCTGGCCACCCACCACCTTGTTATACCATACCAGCGCCTTCAGAGTTTCTGACTAACAGCACTTGCCCCAAAAGTCTGTTAAGGATATACAAAGGATCGGTCTTTGTGCCTTATGTAAGTCGGGGTGAGCCGTGGCACAGAAGTTAGTGCACTGCGCTGTGAACCCTTGGGAACCGAATTCGATTTCCAATCAGAAGCCAACATCGGTGATGGATATCTGTGCGTGTACACCCGTGTACACCCGTGTACACCCGTGTACACCCGTGTACACCCGTGTGCCGTGCGTGCACACCCATGTAGACCCGTGTAGACCCGTGTGGCGTGCGTGTGCAACTCAGACTGGGCTTGAGCTACAACAAGATCACAGAGGTGCAGAATGGCAGCCTCGCCGTGAGCGGCAACCTGCGCGAGCTTCACCTGGACAACAACCTCCTGGTCAGCGTGCCGCCGGGCCTGTCCAAGCTCCGCAGCCTCAACGTGCGTGCGCGCAACGCATCCACCACCACAAAGGCAGAACACACCACTAACAGATACAAATAAATTACACTACCAGCAAACAACACCGCCAACGCAACACAAACTGGCAACGCAAACCGGCAAACACACACTGCAAATTAAGAATAAACTACAAATGCAGCATAAACCAACAGGAAAGCATTCGACCACCAAAGCAATGCGCCACTCAATGTGCGCACACACGCACTAAACCAGAAATGCAACATGCACCGGATTCAGCACTCTCCACTCGCTACTACAATTGCACCGCTCGATTCCTCCACCCGTGCCGAGGATTCGGTCACTCTCGTACCGTCTCGCGTCGGCTCAGCGCTCCGACACGGCCACTGTGAACCCCTTGAGCCACGGAGGGGACCCCACCTCCCTCACCTGGGCACCACGATGACTTGGAGATGTTAACTACCTCGCCTGGTATACAGGAGGTCGTGGGTTCGAACCCGACCCTGACGATGCCTGCTGTATATTTGGAGCTTGCACGTCTCACTCTCCCCGTGGTCGTGTGGATTTTTCTCTGGGTCCTCCACACGTAGAATCAATATCAGGCGTTTAGAGTACTTGGCTGCGAAACATTTCTATGTGATGATGAGCCACTTCGTTGAGCTATCATTTGAGGCCAGGCCAGGTCACTGAAAAAGAGCTACATAGCTCAGTGGGCCTTATCTGTTAAAATAAAAAAAAGTGTAATAATTAGTTATAGTTAGTTAGTTCCCCCGTGCCATGTGATCCGCACAGGTGGTCTACCTGCACAGCAACAAGATCAAGGAGGTGAAGCCCACCGACTTCTGCCCAACGGTGTTCAGCCCCAAGCGCGCCCAGTATGCCGGCATCTCGCTCTACGACAACCCCATCAAGTACTGGGAGGTCCCACCCAGCGTCTTCCGCTGCGTCCACAGCCACAACGCAATCCACTTTGGCAGCAACTACCGCAAATAGCCGCCGCGGCCTACGCGGGCCGCATTTACACTCGCCGGGTTAGCCGGCAACCCAAGCGGACACTTGCACAGGGCCAACTATACAGCCGGTTAGCCAGTCCCCTAGCCCGCCAGGTACACAGCCAACCAGTCTCGCAGCCAACCAAACAGACACTCACAAAGCCAGCTCGCCTGCTAGCTTGCTAACCAGCCAAAGAGACGTACAAAGCCAGCCAGCTAAACAGGCACTTGCATAGCTAGCCAGCCAGCCTGCTAACCCGCTAGAATGGAAGCCAGCCAGTCTTCTGGCTAACTAACCAGCTACACATACACAGCCAGCCAGCCCACGAGCCAGGCCACCAGCCAGCCAAAGAGACTGATAGAGCCAGCCAGCGAGCCAGCCCACGCGCACCACCCATGCCTGTCGAGCGCCACAAGCACGAGCGCCCAAGTCGGCTAAATCGAAGCGTCTGTTTTGAAAGTAACAAAACAAAATCATTCCAATATTCGCTAACAGTCTTAGAAAGGCGGTGGTCACCGCATCGCGCGCTCTTAGATGCGCTTCTGTGGCTGCCTGGAAGCCACTGGAGCCACGTACTTTTAAAATCTACATTTAAAACTCATTTCTTTAGAACTGCTTTTTGTTTGTTGTCCTTCCCCCGCACTCTCCGATTAGCGTGGTCGGCTATGTACGGTGCGAAAGAAGTTCAACACAAATGTACAAAGTGATGTAAAGGGGAAGCGTAGCACTGGTTAACAGCCGTGCCTGCTAACGGCACCAACTCCCGGGTCAAGCTTCACACCGCACCGGTAAAGTCAACCATTAGGTTGCAGTCACTCGGCCACTGTGTGCCAACGTCACGGTCCGCAGTGGAAACCTTGCCCACCAAGTCACTGAATTGGGAAACGCACAGCGATCGTCACCCGCTTTGTTTGGTCCGAACACCCGGCAGGACCCTCGTGACACTCGGCGAGGCTTTCCTGGGATAAAGAGAATAACAATAAATCATAATACTATGAGTAAATTTTCCTAAATGCTGTATGGTATTTAACATCTAACCAATCGGGCAAGCATTCGCTACACCCTTACATTTTAACGGCCGCGTTACTTTGAACTCCCCTGCGAACACACGGTCCAACAAAAAAAACGAGGAGGGGGTGCAGTCTTGCAAACCCGAGAAAGCTTCTCCGCGAGAATCCTTTGCGAAGCACCGAACATTCTTCAAAGTCCAGAACACACTTTTCTAAATCTAATGCAAACCAAACAAATAGCGGCCACCCCTCACATGACCGGCTCCATCCTCCTCCACGCGTGCGTCAAATATTTTTCCGACTCGCAATCTCAAAGCGGCGTGGCACCGTCGCTCTGCGTGGTGTACGCGCCGCTCCACGCCGACTTGAAATCACCGTACATTAAAACAGGGTTCCGGTACTCGCGTCAGTCGCCGACAAGGTTCCCGGACTCGCCGCGGACAACCGCCGTACGAAAGAAAAGAGCTCGATTATGGTGGAGCTCATATGGAGCGCAGCGCAGGCCCGGCTGCCCTTGGTCTCCAAGTGAAGCGACCACCCCCCGCCACACCCCCACCCCCAGCTGCACGCTCGCTGGAAACGCAACGATAAACTGATTCAAAGTAATATCGGTCCTCGCGCTCATGACACGCGCGCATGCACTCGCGTTAAACGCGAGCGTCAAAATCCATCGCGAACAAATTACGGAAACGATATGTGAAGAATGAGGATGCTGTGGCAATATGCTGATAGGGGGCAAATGGAGAGAACACAAACAGCACAAAAACCCCCAATGGGGCCCAAAGGAGGTGACACACGAACGAGACGGTCGATATTTAAAAAAAAAACGATTCACAAAAATAACTTAAACTGCAAAAAAAGGACCATTTGCGGACATCGCCACCCCCCACCGCTCGCGGCAGACTCACGCCCACGTTTAGGCCGGCGATGCGTTCACAGTGTGCCGGCACAGAGACAGCTGTCATCATCCCAGTCTCACCCCGCCCGCCCCCCAGGCTCAACAACAAAAACCACAACAGTTGGACATCGTAATGGTTGAGATGAGATGTGACGAAAAATAAGAATAGGTTTTACCCCTTTTCTGGCAAAAAGGGTAAAACCTATTCTTATTTTTCATTATTTTGGATAATGGCGAAAGGTGCCGTAGATATGGGATGCAGTGATGTAATGCGAGCGCATCCCGTATAGGCAAAACCCCTAAATCCTTCCGAGTGAGGGACACGAAACCGTTGTGATTCTGCGACATGAACTGTGACCACGAACTGCGACAATCCCGTCGCAAATCGCCGCGCTGGCTTCATGCCCAGGGCTATCACGATTACCGCGCGAGAATTAATTAGCAATTTGCATCTTGATGATGTGTGGCACCCCTTAGTGGCTGCAGGGTTAACGGTAATCGAGGACACTCGCCAAAACGCCGAATCAGAAGACCATTCGATTCCTGTTCACGCAATACCACACGCGCACCGAGTGTGCGAGAACGGTTTCTTCTCTCGTTTAATCCCAAAGTGCGCTATCGGCATCACGAGATGAAGGACCCATTTCAGAAAGCTCGCAGGGCAGTGCATCGCCACCTGTGCTCGCTGCAACCTAGCTGCCCGACACTCTACTCATTGTGAGCATCACTCCTCCGCCCTCCGCTATCGGCATCATGAGATGAAAAACCCACTTCAGAAAGCTAGCAGGGCAGTGCATCATCACCCCTTTCATGTTGGAGAAAAGCCCGTGGAAGCGGATGTCGCAGAGCTACCTCTGAGATCCCTTCAGAAATGGCCACCAGACACAGCAGGGGGCAGCACTTTCCCAGCCGCTTGGCGTACGAGTGACTTTTTTTCGTATGACATCAAAGCCACATGCAGTCTGTTTCTCCTATAACACGGCAGTAGTTCCCTTCCTGAAGAACACCGCGTTTTGGACAAAAATAAAAAATAATATATAATATGGGGTAAAGCACGGTCCATGTGAGATGCGAACGCAGGTTGAACAAAGACTGAGGCGCCATGGGTAGCGTCTAGAAGCATCCCAGTGCCTTGTGCGACGCGACGCCGGAGGCAACCGTACGACTCGCTTATTCCTACTCGCGCAGCGTAGTACCGTTCATTCGATCGCGTTATATCCACTTTATAACAAAAATGTGTTCCCTAAATAAATTGATCATCGCGTCACATCCGATTCGCGTTTTACGAAAACAACGTGCATTTGTAGGGGAACGGACCGTATTTAATTTTCAGAGCTGGATTTTTTTTAACCAAATTAAATGTACTCGAGAGCCCCAGCTTAATGGCAGGCGGCGGCTGGAACCCCCCGAAGGGGATGCGAACCCAGGTTTCTCAGCGGTGCTGAGCCTCATGAGCTCACACATAATAAAAATCACACCCGGGTTTTATTTCCGAACGCTTAAGACACCGGCGCTGCTTTGCTAACACAGCGATGTAAAAAAACGACTGCGCTCGGGTTAATAGCGAGCCGTCAATTTTGCGTTCATACGATGACCGTGTGGCGCGGGCGGGGGGCAAAGCAAACAAACAAACCCCCACCCACAACATTCAGCCGATGGAGATGACAGAGAATAATCGATCCATAAAATGGTGATTTAAAAATGCTGTATACATACCGGTGATGTACAATGGAAAATACGCAAACATCCACAAGTGCACAAACAAAGACAAAGATCCCCCCGTATAGCCTTAACAGACTGTTGGGGCAAGTGCTGTTAAGCGAGCACCTATGAAGGTCGGAACGGTACACGAGGGGGTGGGTGGCCAGCACCACGCCCGGCCGCCTTTGTTTCCCCAGTGGCGATGTTTACACACCACACCAGGTACTCATTTGATGCCGAGTCTACCTAGGGGAGGCCCAGAACCAGTTGAAATAATCGTCACTGATGTTGGCCGCGAGCGGGAATCGAACTCGGGTCGCCGGGTTCATAACGCAGTGCGCTAACCGCTACCCCATAAGTGCACGCCCCCCATCGCGCCCATGTAACATTACAGACTCATAGGGACAATTGCAGTTGGAGAACACCTATTAAGGCCGGCACAGCACATGATGAGATGGTGTAGTCAGCGCCACGCTGAGCCTACGAGCGTGGTGCTGATGTTCACAGAGAGCGCTGGGTATTCATTTGAGG
The DNA here is from genome assembly GCF_965212315.1 of Lampetra planeri. Lineage (NCBI taxonomy): Eukaryota > Metazoa > Chordata > Hyperoartia > Petromyzontiformes > Petromyzontidae > Lampetra > Lampetra planeri. The sequence goes on from NC_136140.1 coordinate 11,261,489, forward strand.
CAGAGTTGACGAAAGGGAGGCCCTAGGACCAGTCCTGATGTCGCTCGCCACTGATAATAGCTGCGGCCGGGTAGCAAACCCAGATGGCCGGGGTTCATAGGGCTGTGCTGCAATAACCACATCGCCACCGCTCCCCAAAAACAACAGCGATCATTTGCCGCGAAGTGACGGTGATGCCACCACAGTGCTTGCGCCAGGCTAGGTGCGCTTTGAGGCCGGTATGTAAAGTGTCGAAAGTTCGCTGGCAGGAGGTCATGGAACAGACCCAGGTGCCATTGGTTGACCGACTGAGATGGCTGGCAGGTGCACGCACCACCTGTGCTATCTGCAATCTAGCGGCCCGGCACTGTCCTCGTTGTGAGCGTCGCTCCTCCACCCAGTAGAGTCCTTGACGAGCCTCCTCCACCGAGGCCGATCTTGACACCGTGCTGGTACGACTCGTATGCAAAACCACTCAGCTCCACATCCTCTTTAACTACATCAGCCCACCTCTTCTCTAGCCTGTGCTCACGCCTATTTAACCCTCTATCTAGCCAAAACAGAAGCTGTTTGGGCATGCGTGGCTGGGCATGCAGGCTACATGATCCAGCCAACGCAGTCTCGCCTATTGTAGCTCACCGATGGGACTGGGTCCACTCCCAACACAAACACGCGCACACACAAACACAGTTTGACTGCACCTGTGTGTCCGAATAGCCCTCCCATCGTTGAGCCCTACAGTGAACCTGGCGATATTGTTATCGCCGGGTTCACTGTAGGGCTCAACGATTTGGGAAAAATATATAATTGCGATTTTTCTGACAGATATTGCGATTTCATTTGCGATCAAAAAAATTTAAGTCAAGCTTCAGTTCAATATTCACTGTGTAATAGATGTAAAACATGTGATGGAGCATTACCACATGATACCATCAAAACAGGAACTGCTCTATATATTCTAATGCAAGGATGAGAACTTAAAATATATGAATTGCTTCCAACATGTATTTGTAATAAAAGACTCGGACGCTTCTCTCTGTCCTGTGTCCTTTATTTGGGTTCGATCTCTTTTCCCTCACGGCACTCCCCTATATACTCTCTGCTCTGCAGCCCCAGGCTGCTGTCGCTCACGTAGCCCAACTCCCTCCTAGCAGACCCGCTGCTGTCTCGTCGTGCAGACCCCTGCTGCCCAACTCCTCCCTTGCAGACCCGCTGCTCTCTGCAGCCTCCTCGCTGCTCCTGCTGCCCGGGGGTCGGTCACCGTTGGCCGACGGTGCCGATCCTCGTGGCCCGGGTGTGTGGCGATCTCGCCACTCTCTCTCTCACCCTTCGCCCTGCGTGGCCTCACACTTTCCCAGTCTCCGATCACTCCCGACTGCTTCCGGTTACCCCCCTTATAGACCTCTACCCTCTCCCCCACGTGACGTAACTCCTCCCCCCATGACGTCACTTCCGGGAGGTCGTTTACGCTCGCATTACATATTTATAAAAATGTTTAAATTGAAGTAGAACAATCAAACATAGAACAATTGTTAAGTTAAATAAATAAAGTTATAATAATAATAAATAATAAACCAATTCCAAGAAAAAATCTTTACTAATCGCATCGTTTTAAATTGCGATTTCGATTTGAAATCGATTAATCGTTCAGCCCTAGTTCACTGGCACCACCACCCCCGTGCCCGCTGTTGCGATTGCCGTCCTCGAAGCGCAATCGCACGGCAGGGTGCAGGCCATCAGCCAGCGGTGGGGGACCTTTTCCTTCCTGAGGGCCAGACAGGACAATCAAATAACTTGTGTCAAAGGCGAGCTGGCAGGTCATGGGACAGATCCAGGAGCCGTGGGTTGACCGACTGAGACGCCTGGCATAATGCACCAACCTGTGCCCCCCCTCCTACTGTGCCAACTTGCGGGCAACCACGCATTCGCATGCACGTGCCTCCAGCCACTTGCATCACCGCGAGAGGCCTTTGCGGCGACAGAAAAGTGGCCGAGCAAGCTGAAGTTATAAACGCAGCGTTGCTTCCAGGTTTACATTATTCCCTTCTGGCACCCGATTGGTACAACAAAAGACGCTCGCAGCGACGGATAAATATCGTTTGCGGGCCACCATTTTTCCGAAGCGGAAGGCCGCCTGAGGCCACGTAGCTTAAGGCAGTGGGCCGCGTGCGGCCCTCAGGCCGTAGGCCCAGGGACACGCCAGCTGGGGAAAGTCCTAGCAATTGTTACCAGCAACGCATTGGCTAGAGGTGCAATGACGCAGATAAACGATGATTCTTAAGCTTGCGATGCACGCACGGAATCCTGCCTGTGCTTCGGTATTGATGTTTTTCAATTTGTGTTTGCTGTAGTATATGTAATGGGTTTTCGAGACGGGCAAAGCATATTCCGTCGTGTAATTTACACACCAATTTTTCATAACTGGAGAAAATGTCATTTAGATATACATGGCTAATTAACTTAGTGTGATTTAGATACAAATTCCGAATCATTTTTGGGGAGGTGTAAGTTAATTACGGATTACAAATGTAATGAAATTACACATGTTAATGACATGTAGGGTGGATACTGCCGAGCTACGATTGGGCTCTATTAAATTAAAAAGTAGTTTTTTTTAACCAGGTAAGGCCCCACTGAGCTATATAGCTGTTTTTCAGAAGCGACCTGGCCACAAATAACAGGTCATCCAAGCGGCTTATCACGTGGAAAGTGAATGAAGCTAAATAATCCAAATGTCAGTTTCCAAATGTGGAGGGAAAAACCGAAGAATCCACACAACCACAGGGAGAGAAATAAAGACACGCAAACTCCAAATAAACATGCGTCGTCAGAGTCCGGATCGAACCCACGACCTCCTGCGGACCAGGCAAGGTAGTTTACATCTCCTAGCCACCGTGGCGATGTGTCCAGCTTGATAGGCAACGTCGGTACCACTGCCAGTAGCAGGGAGCCGCGATAACTCTCCGAGCGACACTCTCGTGTGAATATTGCGCGGCCTTTAGAAGGACTTGCCCTCGAGAAAACCCGCCACTTTGATCAAAGCATTGCCAAAACCTTGCAGACTTAAAAGCACTCCTCTAAAGGACTCCGTTCAAAGATGCAGACCGCATTTCGCCGACAGCTGCCCCGCCCACGAGTGCACCGCGGATCAAATACTTTCCGAGGGAAGCCGGGACGCATCGCGGAACCCGCGCACTGCCCCGATATTTATCCCTCGTTAGCGATAAAAAGTGAGCGCGCCGACCGTCGCCGGCGACTGCCGCCTTGAAACCCGCCCTGGTGTCGTCTTCGCGGCCTTTAAGGCAGTGGTGCTGCCTCCTGCTGCTGTCTGCTCCTGCGGCCGTGAGCACCCACCAAGGGGGTATTATGACCGTGGCAGCAACCGCGCGGCCTTAACCGCGCCGCAGCAGCCTCATCCATCAACCGCTAGTTATGGGCTGTCTCGCACATTCCATTACAGCTTTACTGCAGAGAATTGCGTACGCGTTTTTTTTTTAAGGGTACCATATTCTAACAGAAACGATGATTTTGTTTGTTTGTTTATGTGCCACGCCACGTCCACGCTTGCGCCACGGGGGTAGGGGAGCGGGCGCCAAGCGAGCCGAGTTTACGAGGCGACGGGGGAGCAGAAGAAGCAGACCCCGTTTGGTTTACGTGAAGTCGCATCTGCCTACGACCACATTCCGATTACTCACGAGGGCTCGTCTGCTCACTCTCGCCGACCGCTTCCGTGCCGTCAAGAAACGTCTTGCGCCCTGCTCGTCGAAGCGCCCCGTTACAATCTCGTCGTGTACCTCTCGCAATAAAGCTGGTGGTTGTCTCATCGTGTGTGCGTCCGCAACTTCCGTTCACTTATGGCAGCCACGATAACAACGGTGTCATTTAATTTACACAGGAAAGCCTCAACTGAGTCAGTTAAAACTGAGGTGTGCAGAGAAAATCCACTACACATATGAAAGAGGGGCTTACAGCCACAGCTCCCCCAGAGATTACACCTGGTCTGTTCCCAGGCAGCCTCCCATTCATTGTACCCACCAGTAGGCATCTGAATATTCGATCGTTTGTGAATCCACTGTAATGATTCACGGGCACGATCCAATTACAGAATCGAATCTTGTCAATTTTGGTCAATGAAGCCGACTCCAGTTGCAGCTTGCATCACTAGAACCCATAACATACAAGGTATATAAAAAAGTATTAATTCTCACACGCGCAATTCAATTAATGTAATCGCTAGCGTATAGTTCGACTTTAATTGACGCCTCGTTATACTATACACCCCTGCTAACCAGGCCGAAGGCTGCTGAACCTCCAAGCTCCAGCGAGATCGGGCACATTCAGGGGAGATTTAGTTACAGAATTAATGTTCGTTTGTGTGTGTGTACACGCGTCATAACATGCTTGCTACGTACGTGTTAACATACATCTTGCAAACGAGACGTCGGATCTCACGGGATTATCCAGGTGAAATATTTTATAAAAAATTTTTGTTTCTTTTTTAAGATTCGACCATATTCTCGTATCCGCTGCTCAACTGCGACGTTTCTTTTTGGGGGCTCCATTTCTCTTTGGGGCTATATTTATCTTCCTAATAAACACATTCCTGCGGAGGGAGCTGGTAGGAACGTTGGGTTGCTCGGTCAATGGCCAGGGTCAACGGCGGCGTGGTGTATTCCGCAAATATGCCCAACTGTGAGGGCGGGCACAAGCCGGCGTGAGTAGGTTAAACGTTGAGATTTATAAGGGCACCACGGGGTGAGCAGCCCCTCCCCACCCAGCCCCACCCCCACCCAGCACCACCCTCCCCACCCAGCCCCTCCCCACCCTCCCCTCTCCACCCAGCCCCTCCCATTTTTGGATGCACGATGGAAGGACGGACACAATAATTCCCTGTGGGCTGGTGTAACCAGGAGGTTCCTACCAGTAATACATTCCGCTGGACGGTGGTGGCAGCGAGGCAGTCCACGGCTGAGCAAACCGCAAGAGAGCCAGGAGTGAAGAAATGAAACCACACAGTTAGCCGCACGCCGGGAATGAAAGGAACGCTTTAACGGAAAGATGGGTTACGTCTGTTGGCTTTTTAGCGAAAATGATAAACACGTAATGCGACGCACAAAAACATAAAACATTTTTATGTTATTTTAGCAGCTGCTATTAACTAAATGCCACATAAGGAGTCAAGCTGATGATCAAAGCCACGTGTGTGTGTGTGTCCCTCCTTGATCTCGCGGGTTTGTAATGGAATAATAATAGGGACGTGTGCGTGTCTCACGAATGCTCCCACGGCCTACGAGACGGCAGCAGCGTAGCGACTCGCTTGAACTTGAATCGCGCGCCAACGAGGAGACGAGTGCGACACGTTCGCAGTTGCACACAAAGGTGTCGTAGACAGGCAGAGGGCACGGTGGAAGCAAGTCTCGGCATGCTTTAGCACGCCAAGGTGACGGCACCGTCCATTGGGAGCGGCAGCGTAGCAGTTAGCGCGCGCTGCGCTACGAACCTGAACCCCAGTTCGATTCCCGCTCATGGTCAACACCGTTGACGATTATCTGAACCAGTCCTGGGCCTCCCCTAGGTCGACTCGGCCTAAAATAAGTACCGGTCTGGTGTATAAACATCGTCACTGGGGAGACAAAGGCGGCTGGGCGTGGTGTTGGCCACCCACCCCCTCGTGTACCGTTAAGGCTATATGGGGGATCTTTGTCTTGCACACGGTCCCATGACGACTCCACCAGCTCGGAAGGGATGAAAGATAACGAGGCTTCTATGTACCGTTGTCGGCAGGGTGACGAAGGGTGGCGAAGGGTGGCGAAGGGTGGCGAAGGGTGGCGAAGGGTGGCACGCACTGGTAGCAGGGCGGCATGGTGGTCACGCTCGCTCCTCGCAGCAAGAAGGGCCCTAGGTTCGATTTCTGACTCGGGTGCCTTTCTGTGTTGAGTTTCTATGTTCTCCCCCTGTTCCGCGTGGGGTTCCTCGAGATGACTACCATAGCTAAACACACACACAGTGGTAACTGGTATTTGCCAAATAACCCAATGGTGAAAAATTACACTGCAGATCACTCGATTGTGATCACGCACAGCAGCAGCATTGCCCGCTACTGCGGAAACTGGGCAGGGACCCTCTTGAAACAGAGTCTTGAGACTCAGAGAGGCTTTCCTGGGTAACGAAGTATTTCTATTAAAAAAAAGCAAATCTTCACCATTAATAAGTCTCATCTGTGCAATATAGCTATCATTGGCTACTGCCGCCATTTGTGGCCGAGTCCCTTATGATGATATTAATCACAAGCATTCAACCGTTACCCACTCACTCTTCTCATAAGCTTGACATTAAGTCTTCACAGGTAATGATGCACGAGCCTATACTTCACGCACATCAGGGCACTCGAATAAAAACGACGCTCAAGCAGCATTCAAGCGTTATACCACTTGTCGCGTCCCGCGGGACTGAGCTCATTCAGGGAACGCATTGACGAGGGAGCCGCAATTGAAGGAACCGACTTTAAAAAAAATACCAGGTAAGGAGGCAGGACAGCCACCAAAGCTGAAGCTGGAGGATGGGCTTCATGCCGTCGGAAATCTCATAGCTCCAGCGCCGGCACCGGGTCAAGACATACGGATTGACGGAACGCCGGGTGGATGGGCCTGGAGCGATGGTAAGCACCTGCGATGGGTAAGATGCCGCGTGCCGTTGCCGAGTCCCGCGCAACGGGGTCGTGAGCGCTGCCGGTTGCCGCTCACGCCGGTGCCGCCTCGTAGCCCCCCGACCCCCCCCCCCCCGCAACCCCCGCCGAGAAGGAGGCCGGTCCGCTCGCCCCCAGTCAAGCCGACTCACCTTGAAGTGCGCGAAGGTCTTCTGGCGAAGCGCGCACCAGCGGCTGTGCGACACGATGGTCCTGAGCAGCAACATCAGACTCTTCTCCTCCTCAGCCCTAACGCAGGTGGCAAGACAGATATCCCCTGTAGAGCCTAAAAAGACTGAGACTAAAACGAAACGAAACTTTTTATTTTATTTTACCAGGTAACAAGGCCCACTGAGCTGAGTAGCTCTTTTTTAGAAGCGGCCTGGCCACAAATGATAACTCAACTAAGCGGCTTATCGTATGGACATTTATAGCAGCCAAATACTCTAAACGCACGTTGATTCTAAATGTGGAGGGAAAAACCGGAGGACCCGGGAGAAAAATCCACGCGACCACGGGGAGAGAGACACGCAAACTCCAAATATACAACAGGCGCCAGAGTCGGGATCGAACCCATGATCGCCTGTATAACAACTGAGGCAGTTAACATCTCACCACTGCGTGTTCTCACTCGTAAGCACTTTGTAGATTTATTTTCTTAATATTTTTTTGTTGCAATATTGCCTCCGGTACAAAGAGAGCCACAACGAGTGGGGCGTAGATGCAACATTGGCGGTCAAATGCCATGCACCGGTCGCTGGCCTGACGAACCCAGCTGGATTTGAACTCCTGGGCAAACACCTGGCTATGAAGTTGGCCAGGTCATCGGGAGCCGAGTCTACTGCCACGTCCAGCTGCGACACGGAAGCGGTAGTTTGCCCATCCACCTGCCGGGAAGAAAGGTCGGGGGGGGTCAGGGGGTAGAGGCATGGTTGTCGGCTTCATTGGGGTGGCGGCTCGCCAGCCTGTCCAATCAGAGCTTCTCTCGCTCTGTTGGTCGTTCTACTAATTTCCGCGGCATTTGCACTTCTACTACAACTATAGCAGCAGCAGCACCATAGCAGTAAAATCACCACTAAGCAGCATCCACATCCCAGCAACAGCAGCAACAGCACCAAAGCAGAAAAATCACCAACAGCAACATCCCAGCAACAGCAGCACCATAGCAGCAGTATCACCAACAGCAGCATCCCAGCAATAGCAGCATAAACAAGAAGCATCACCACCCCCATCGATGGCAGCACCAGCATCACGAGCAACACCACCATAATAATTTCTGTACGTGCAACACCTTGATGTGTGTACGTTTGAACTTCTTTCGCACTGTTCGTAGCCAACCGTGCTAATCGGAGGTGCGATTGGCGTGGCTCTGTGGAACTCACCGTGGTTTCGTTGAGTTCGAACTGCAGCTGGAAAGAAAATGAGAAGCACTCCCCGGAGAACATGTGTTTCCCCACAGCGCCCTGCACACCTGCACCACACGCCAGCGACACGGCTACACAGTCACGGTGAGCAGTTACCAGGGGCAGCGGGAGCCGGGGGCACGACTTCCTTTCGCAGCAATCGCGACTTCATTCAACACGGCCCGTGGCCGCACTTCATAACGATGAGGTTTTTTTGGGTTAGATCGCGTAAATATAAATGTGCCGTTGCAAGGAATCATGTCTGCATTAACCACATATACTTGTGGTGAACATGCTCTCAATGTCCTGATAGTGCATTGTCTGCGTACTGTTCGCCTTGTGGCGTCCTCTGGTCTAACACTGTTGAGACGAGGCTCTAAAGAAAGCTGTCTCTGGTGTGGACCAATCAGTTTCAAAGACAATGTATATACTATCAGAGCATGTTTTTGTTTGCATGTTCACCACAAGTATGTGGTTAATGCAGACATGATTCCTTGCAAAAGGTTTCAGTTTGGTGTTTTAACATCTTAACAACTCTTTTATTGCCAGAAAGGGTAAAACCTATTCTTATATTTGGATACTGGCAAGGGAGGTCCCATGAACTAGTAATTAATTGGCATGTTTTGTTTACGTGACAAACCTTACCAAATGGCTCTGTCGGGTGGTGGCGGATTGAACGATACATTTATATTTACGCGATCTAACCCAAGAAAACCTCTTGTGAATAATATTGGTCGCAAAAGCCTGCGTGTTAAACTGACTTCATAACGATACATGCCCACAACTGCAAGCATCTTAGTTGCCTTTATCGTGTATTAGAGGGGAACATTTTCAATCCCCTGTCAAACAGCGAGTTTTTTATTTGAGCACATTAACTCACCTATCAAAGGTAAGATCTAATTATTTGTTGCGTTTTTATTATTAGAGGATAACGCTGAGGGTGTGTGTTAATGTGTGGCCTGACAAAGACATCTGAAGGTTGTTCCCCAGGCCTTGATGGACAAAGCACAACCTCTCAAAGCCAGACTCGAGGAACCCAGAATTCAGGTTGAGCCGGAAGGCTTCTCAAACAAATCAATAATCAACCAAAACAATGCTCGTTCGCTGGGTAAGCCAGTGGTGCGCAGTGTAAGACCGCATGCGTGTGCGTGCATATTCGTGGGTGCGTTCGTGCGAGCGCACGTGCACCGCACACGTCTGCGTGCGCTACCCATTTCCTTGCTCCAGGTGTAGCTGTGAAAGTGAATCCCGGTCAACTCGCTCAAGAACTCCAACCGGGACTCCAACCAGGAATGCCGAGTCTCCATGGTGGGGCCTTGCTGCTTCTCCTCATCCCACCGCTCCCCGGGGCCAGATTGCCGCGTCAGCACCTCCCTGCGGCGCAACGGCGAGCGTCATCAACAACGTCGTCAACGTCGTGTGTGACATGCACGGCCGTGCTGAGATAAAAAACGCGCGACAGGCAAACAAAATTACGCGGTAAAAGTTACGCAAGTTTTTGCCGAGGTTAAGAGGTAATATTTGTTTTTACCGCGGTTAAGAGGGAATATATATTTATTGTAAAAACAAAACGCGATGAGCCCCAATTACAGCACGCCACGCGGCTCACACAACAGAGGCTTCGCAATTCACGGGAGGACAGTCCTGATGGCAACTGGAAACATTTAAAAGGAGGGGAGGTAAAAGGTGGGGGGAGAGGGCCCCACCATCCCCCCCCCAACAAAGTCAAGACGCTGCATTAGGAAGAAGATGAAAATTAAAATGGTGAGGGCATGACGGTGGACGGGGATAATAACACATTTCTGGTTGTGTATTCCGCAAATATGCCCGACTGAGGGCGGGCACAAGCCGGCGTGAGTAGGTTAAACGTTGAGTTTTATAAGGGCACCACGGGGTGACCAGCCCCTCCCCACCCAGTCCCACCCCTCACCCAGCCACACCCTCCCCACCCAGCCCCTCCCTGCACGACGGACAGACACAATAATCCGCTGTGGGCTAGTGTAACCAGGAGGTTCCTACCAGTATAACCAACCTCATCAGCGAGGTCCTGTTTGGAATGCGTTCTGATGCAACCGTTCCATCCGAATCTCCGTAACACGTGGCCACGATGACTCCCGTAACATATCCAACATGAATGTAATTTCAGTATTTAGATTTTTTTTGCTACTAGGCGACTTACTCGAGAGAGGAAACCGGCTATATATATGTACGAGCAGCCAAAAACATGGCAGTAAAAAACCCCAATAAAGCAAAATGGATAAAAGCCTTTTCGGGCCAAGGCGATGTGACACGCCATGCGCCCATCTGCGCGCGCCTCATGACGTGCGTCGTCATTTTCGTACATCGCTCGCCATGCCACGAGTGGCTTGCAAAATGCTCTAGAGTAATTAAGGGCGTGGTTATGGAGTCAGGTGAAAGACAAAAGACAAACATACCCTGTAGAGCCTCAACAAACTGAGACAAACAATTTTTTTTTATTTTTCCAGGTAACAAGGCCCAATGAGCTAAAGAGCTCTTTTTCAGAAGCGGCCTGGCCACAAATGATAACTCAACTAAGCGGCTTATCGCGTGGACATTTATAGCAGCAAAAAGCTCTAAATGCACGTTGATTCTAAATGTGGAGGGAAAAACCGGAAGACCCGGGAGAAAAATCAACATGACCACGGGGAGAGAGACGCGCACACTCCAAATATACAACAGGCATCAGGGTTATAAATGAGTACTGGTTTAGAGTCAATATACGTAATCTCTGCGAAGACAAAGGTGGCCGGGCATGGTTCTCACCACACCCTACCCTCCCCATGTGTGCTGCGTTGGCATTCGTAGGTGATGGCTCACAGCACTTACCACCCCAACAGCCTGCGTATGTGCAAGTGTGTGCACGCGCTGCACCACGAACCCGGCAACCCGAGTTGGATTCCCTCTCACGGCCAACTACCAGTGACAAATATCTGAACCGGTCCTGGGCCTCCCCCAGGTATACTCTGCATCAAATAAGTACCTCGTGCGATGTGAAAACATCGCTACGAGAGAGACAAGGGCAGGTGTTGGCCACCCACCCCTCGTCTGCCGTGCCGGACTTCATAGGCGCTACTCCCTAACAACGCTTGTCCCATCATTCTGTTGAGGCTATGCGGGGGATCTTTGTCTCTGTGTACGCGGGTGTGTGTGTGCATGTGAGCGCGTGTGTGTGTGCATGTGAGCGCGTGTGTGTGTGCATGTGAGCGCATTGTGTGCGCGCGAGTTGGCCTCACATGGCACGCGTGAGGGCGGCTCGCTGATCAGAGTCGGCGTCCCCCTGCCCCGCGTCGTCCTCTCGGCCCTCGCGTTCCAGCCTCGCGATCTCGCTCCTCAGCGCCGCCGCTTCCCGCTCCCACGCTGCCCTCGCTCGCTCCTCCATGGCGGGGGGGGGGGCCCTGTCGGTAGCAGTGCTGCGGGGGGGGGGAAGTGGAAGGACCACCAGCGGTGAGTCCTCAGCATCACGGCCCCACTTGCATCCACTAATGAAGCTGAAGTACAAAAAATAGGCACTTCATTTAATTTTAAGAATTGGCTTTTACCCAATTGCTGTATATTCCGACAAACGGGAAGGAGAGGGGTTGGCGACAGCTCGGCATTCATCCAGCAGTGGATTGATTATGGCCTATGACCAATTCACCCAGAATGCTGTGCCCCATCTTGCTAGATCATATCGGAAGCAAAGCAGGATTTTAACCCTGGGTAGTGCTTGATTTTGTAATAGGCTATTAAACTATTGCAACCATTTTTATTTTACTAGGCGAGGCCCACTGAGCTGCGCAGCGATTTTTCAGAAGCAACCTGGCCACAAATAGTAGCTCAACAAAGTGGCTTATCATGTGGAAATGGATAGCAGCCAAATACTCTAAACGCATGTTGATTCTAAATAGAGGGGAAAACCGGAGGAACGGGAGAAAAATCCACGCGACCAAGGAGAGAGACATGCAAACTCCAAATATTCAGATACCATTGCCAAGATCGAACCCACGAACTCCTGCATACCAAGCAGGGTAGTTAACATCTCGCCACTGTGGTGCTCCATTAATTAATAACTGTGCTGTTAACTGATGGTAATCGATGACTAAAGTTGTTTCCCAACTTAATTTGTGAAAATTCCATCTCGAGATATGAAAAGTATTTAGTATGACTGTCATGCGGATGACGAAGAGTAAGTATTTAGAGGCAGCAGAGTGGTTAGGAAAGTGCTGCCCTCTACTGTATGGGCAAGTGGTCACTTGGAAGTAGCTCTGATTTCCACTTCCACGGGCCGCTCTCGAACGCGAAGGGGTTGATGCACCGTTCTGCCAGAGCTCGCAGTGTGGATTCCGCGTTTCACGTCCCGACGCCGGGTACAATCGGAAAGAAACACGAACACAGTACGACGCGTTTCTCTGCCGTGCCTTCTCGTGCCCACCAAACATCCCCGCAGCCAGTAACACCCGCTGCTCTTTTGCACGGTGGTCACCCATTAGAGCACCATCCAAGCTCCGTCCCCCGCTCCTGTATGCCGAGATCAAACGGTATTGAGCGTTCTCCTGATTTGATCATGCGCGCAAATTGAGTAACTGCACGTCAAAACGTGAGCACCTGCCGCTGCCCAAATTCATCAAACACGCCGGCGTAATTGCTCGCTATTAAATGAATAATACGAATTTAAACAGAGAATCCATACGGATTGAAGGATCGACAGGTCACCACGCTCCCTCAAACCCGGCATGAGGTTTGCATTTAAACGTTACCCATTTTGGGGTTTCCAGATTGTTAAGGACAATTTCGGATTTGATTTTATACTTCAATGTACACTGTATTACATTTGAATAACGTTCATTGTCCGTGCACGTCATTAGATCATTTTAACTGTTAGAAATATTATTTGTGGAATTATAATTGCGAACGAGCTAAATAGTCCAATCACGTCTCGTGATTGGACTATATTTATACAATATAGTCCAATGCTTTGGACATGTTTGATACATCTGAAAATAAATGCTGATATTTTGGATTAATCTTAAAACATTTTGGATGATCCGAAAAACAAAATGCGTCTTGGATTTATCCAGAATAAGACGCGACGGGAATTTTCAGATACTTGGGATGAATGTTAAAAATGAGAAAACGTCGCGACCACAAACTACGTCGCTCTTGGCGTTTTCACGGTGAGCCAGAGGACATCCCCAGCGGTCTGGGTCTCCCACGCAGACCACCTCAATCCAGCGCATGCCAGCTGTGTCCACCAGCACGGCACGGGCTCGTCCAATTTGTCCCCAGGTGCGCGACGGAGCGTGCCGTTTGAAATCCGTCCGCCCAAACTTGAAATTGAGTTTCCAGAGTTTTGGAGCGTGCGGCCCAACGTACTGTCACACGGTGTGCGGTGTGCTTCTTATTCATTACCTGCGCGCCACCACCACCGCCGCCACCACCACTGCCACCACCACCGCAGTAGCAGCCACTGCCGCAGAAACCGCCGTCACCGTCAGACCGGCGCAATTTTCGCCGTGAGCTAATAGCCCTCTCTGTTCCGCGCCACGGCTCCGCGAGCGGTTGATTTATGGCGCCGGCTCAGCTGCGTTCCACCACGCGCACCGGCGAGCGTGAGAATAATACATTTAGCGGTAAAGGAATTCCGACCAGCAGATATAACGATGTTATTTGGCCGAGGAGTAAAATTACCATTCGTTACCGTATTCTCCGGATCAGTCGCGTGGAGCGTCTTATGATCCGCTACAGTACTGCGTGACCAGATTTTTTTAATCTTCAGGATCAGAATCTTTATTTATCTTGGAGAAATCCAATACGCTACTAAGCTCTTTTTTACAGATGTCCAGTAGGGGCGGTTCGGAAATGTGCAAAGTATAGCAAAAGTAAGCAAATCACTAAAATAAATACGTAAACTGTACCAAGTATATAAGTTCAAATTATATTTCAATTTAAAGCTTTCGTGACTGCAGGGATTCATCTTCTTGGTTCTTTCGGTAAAGTCACGTAGAAGGGAAATAATAAAATAATAAAAATTAAACATAATAAAATACAATTCTCACGACGTTTCGGCCACAACGCAAGCAGCCGTCCTCAGGTGTCGGAAAGAAAGCGTTGATGTGGAGTGACGTCACCTGCTCATGATTATTAATAGGGGGGGGGGTCCACGTGGAGGACGTCACCTTTTTATGATTATTAATGAGAGGGGGGGCTGGCCGACATGGAGTGATGTCACGCGCGGGACACACAGACATTCTTAGCTCTTCAGGTGAGAAATAATGATCTTCTGTTGTGGCTTTATATAGGCACGGGGGGGGAAAGGGGGGGGTTGTAGAGTCACCTTTCTCACCCGATGACAGACGCTTGTGTTGCGACCGAAACGTCGTGTTCTTTTATTATTTTTTCTAACTACGTGACTTTACCGAAAGAACCAGAGTATGGATTCCTGCAGTCACGAAAGCCTCAAATCAAGATTATTCTTGGCTCATTATAGTAGTAAATAGCCAGGTCACTTCTGAAAAAGATCTGTATAGCTCAGTGGGCCTTACCTGGTAAAATTAATTAGTAAAAAAACGGTCCCTCAATAAAATTGCACGTTAAAATTGAACCGTCGATACACGGGGCTTAAGGATGACAGTTACAAATCACATTTGTAAATATGGCTGTATCCAGCACTAATCTTCTGCTTCAGGATATTTTTTGAAGGAAGATTTACGATGTTAAGGGAGGAAAAAAGGTCGTTCCAAAACGTTGGTGCTGCAACGGCAAAGGTTTTTCACCAATCCCTACTGTTGTTCTTGGTATAGTTAAAAGGCAATTACTAAGTTGCTTGAGTTTGACAAGTGAATTTGCCACTACAGAGCCATTTCTACCACTGCTGTATTTAACTATATTTACCAGATTGTAACAACCGTTTTTGTCTCAAGTGTCCACCTCTATATTTTGTAATTTTATATTTCACAACCTTGTTTCCCGCTTTCTCGGGACGTCGTATATTGTGGAAACGTTTTATATGTTTTAACTAACCTCAAGTTGGGGGTGTATCTCACATTCGGGAGCGTCCTCTCATGCAGACCGGGAAGTGTTGGTGTGGTTTGTACATCATTCCTACTATATTCTATGGTTCTTTCGGTAAAGTAACTTTACCAAAAGAACCATAGAATATGAATTCATGCAGTCACGAAAGTTAAGTCAAAGTTCCTACTATAGTTTCCAAAATCTCATCAGTGTTCATGATAAAAAAAAATATATATAACTTCGTCAGTGCCTTACAACGTCTGTAATTGTATTTCACGCGCATATAATATAGTTTTTTGTGCACTTTTTATCCAATCCGAATGAAGATTACTTAATAAAGATTCTTCAAGTGCAGGTCACGCAACGAAAGCCTCGAATCGGTGAAACTTAACCTGTCCCACTGATAACGCAGTCGGTTACGCGACAAGACTCCCACAACAACGCACAACCTCCTGCCTCCGACATCCCTTCAAGACACCCGGTGGTGGAACCATCAACCGCGCCGGAACATCAACAGCAGCACACCGATGTGCACATCTCCTACAGGAATGGAAAGTTCAAGACAATACCCACAGCAGTGCGCCTGTGGCCATGCAACCCAAACTGTGGCTCAGGTCGTAAACCCACTGGTGGTCTGCGCTCCTTCAACGAAGGAGGAATAGCATAGGAGGAACACGGCAGGGCGCCGCTGTGGCGAGATGTTAACTACCTCGCCTGGTTACTACCTCGCCTGGTGTACAGGAGGTCGTGGGTTCGATCCCGACCCTGACGATGCCTGCTGCTGTATATTTGGAGTTTGCGGTGTCTCTCTCCCCGTGGTCGCGTGAATTTTTCTCTGCGTTCTCCGGTTTTTTCCCCCTCCACATTTAGAATCAACAAAATGCGTTTAGAGTCTTTGGCTGCTATACATTTCCACATGATGATAATCCACTTCGTTGAGCTATTATTTGTGGTCAGGTCGCTTTTAAAAAAAAAGAGCTATACAGCTCAGTGGGTTTTACCTGATAAAATAAAAGTTTAGTTTAAAAACTACACAAACTCTCTCTCGAAGAAAAAGCCCTCTCATCGTGGCCAGCAGGCCTCGACCACAGCATTTAGCTCCCTGAACATATTGCTACCATAGGCAAGGGTAGAATAGTTACATGAAAGGCAAGTTCAAGTTCATTTATTTGGTATAGCCCTGTGAGCCATTCGGCTCTTGAATAGGGTGCAACCGCAACAAACAAAAACATGAACAAGAAAACATCTTAAAGTGACTATGTGCAAACAGAAAATCCAAAAAAAGACCACAAAATATTGCAGAAAAAACACCGTACACCAACGCGGTGCAAAAATCCCAGTGGGATGCAAGTCAAACAACAACAACCACAAGACAACTTATATTAAGGCCATCAGTCTAACTCTGTACTACAACAAACAAACATGGCCAAACCAAAAAACGTTTCGAAAAACACCAAAATAAAGCCATAAAAGCAATGAAACAGTGATCATAGGAACTGTGACCGAATTTTCACAATAAACGACGTAAACAACATGTACTACCAAAACCCTGCAGCCATAGCTGGCAGCATGAGTCACTACACAACAGCAGGAGCATCAGTCGGAGTGTCAACATTTTTCAATGCACCTTTAAGATCAGCACACTAAATCAAAACACAGATCATACTTGGCAGCGATCATCCGGAGCGAAACATTTCATTGTAATTTAGGCCACTGAATAGCAGTGGCAGCTAGGGGTGTACAACTCCTCTAGAGCAGTTTTGAGTGAATATCTCATAGGTAGCGATTCAAGTTGCAGTTTATTGGCGACAACATTCCAGACCCTGGGGGCATCAATAGCAAAGGCCCTTCCTCCAGTATTTGTACGGCAATAGGGAATGTGAAGCTGATAAATGAGCGAAGACCTTAGGTCAAATTTCTTCTTTGAAACAGAGAGGAGATCCGGCAGGTAATCTGCGGATTTTTGTGTAAGTACATCGTGAATAAATAAGATCTGATGCACAAGCATCAGATCTTATTTATTTAGTTTGACCCAATGTAGAGATCACAGTGGTGAGTCCTATATGGGCAGTTCAATGCAAATCTAAAGGCACAACCGTCCAGAACCCAGCCACACGAGTTCGAGCCCCGCTCACTGCAAACCGGTCCCGGGCCTCCCCTAGGTCGGCTCAGCCCTAAACAAGTACCTTGTGCGGTGTGTAAACAGCGCGACTCGGGAAACAAAGGCGGCCCGGGCGTGGTGGTGCTGACCATCGACCCCCTCATGTGCCGTGCCGACCTTCACAGGTGCTGTTCGCTAACACAGCACTTGCCCCAGCAGTCTGTGAAGGCTACACGGAGGACCTTTGTCTCGCTTTGTCTATGTGGGGAGCGGTGGCGCTGTGGTTAGCGCGCACGGCGCTACGAACCCGGCGAGCCGAGTTCGATTCCCGCTCATGGCCAACAACAGCGACGACTGAATGAACCTGGCAGGCCTGGGTCTCTTCCCCTAGGTCGACTCGGCCTTAAGCGAGTAGTCAGGTACTGTAAAAGTTATTCTTGCTTGCACACTTGGCGCCTTCAAGAGTAGCTGGCGCGGGAAGACAAAGGCGGCTGTGCGTGGTGGCGCGAGCCACCCCCACAGGTTGCTAACAGCACTACTTGTGCCCCCCACAACAGCCTGTTACAGGCTGTGGGGGGGTGAGCTTCGTCTAAACGCATCCTCCCTCGGAAGCCTCTCGCCTAGGCAGACTGGGCCTTAACAACGAGCACTCGCTGGCGTTGTTGGCAAAAAGAAGTCGCGAACATCGGCCCCGGGGAGACAAAGGCGGCCGGGCGCGCGGGGTTTATATCTGGGTACCAACAAGACCGCCGAACATCGTCAAGAGGCAACCGTGGGCCCGGGCCTGCAATAGGCGCTCGCTAACAGCCTCCCACCCTAGGCCGCCGCCGTGTCTCCCTCACTCGTCACGATCTCCCCTCACCTCCTCGTGTGTCAATGTCCCCTCACCTCACTGCGACTGCACCGCGCTCCTCACCTCCTCGTTTTACCTCAGCCCCGCTCGCCTCGTCCGCCTCTCGAATTCTCCCGCGCTTTTTCCGCCTTGATGACGCGACCGGGTTCAAAGGGGGAGTGGGGGCGGGGCCGTGGTGCCACACCCCCCACCCACAACCACCCCCCACCCACAACCACCCCCCACCCACAACCACCCCCCACCCACAACCACCCCCCACCCACAACCACCCCCCACCCACAACCACCCCCCACCCACAACCACCCCCCACCCACAACCACCCCCCACCCACAACACCCCCCCACCCACAACACCCCCCCCCACCCACAACCACCCCCCCCCACCCACAACCACCCCCCCCCACCCACAACCACCCCCCCCCACCCACAACCACCCCCCCCCACCCACAACCACCCCCCCCCCCACCCACAACCACCCCCCCCCCCACCCACAACCACCCCCCCCCCCACCCACAACCACCCCCCCCCACCCACAACCACCCCCCCCCCACCCACAACCACCCCCCCCCACCCACAACCACCCCCCCCCACCCACAACCACCCCCCCCCCACCCACAACCACCCCCCCCCACCCACAACCACCCCCCCCCACCCACAACCACCCCCCCCCACCCACAACCACCCCGCATCCACGACACCCCCCCACCCACAACTACCCCCATCCACAACACCCCCCCACCCACAACCCCCCCCCCCCACCCTTGGCCCCCCCACAAAACAAAGACAAAGATCCCCCGTATAAATCTTGACTTAGGGGCCGTCCTTAAATGACGTCACGCACCTAGGGGGGGGGTTAGAAATTTGTGACGACGTGTGACGAGGGGGAGGGGGTTTGAGAAATGTAACGTCACACCAAAATGCGCAACTTTAAATAAATATGGAATTGTTATAACAACACTACTTGTTATAACAACACTCCTACAACATCAGAGTGCAGCGCCACATTAAATACGCACTACAATGACTATAGTTTAAAGCGATTTGCAGCATGTTTAATTTTCAAAATGTAAATATGGTTGGGGGGTACAGAGCTTTGTGACGTCATATTTGAGGGGGGGGGGTCTGACTTTGTGACGCCGTGGGGGGGGGGTCAAAAATCGTCCAAAATCGCGTGACGTCATTTATGAACGGCCCCTTAAAACTTATGAATATGAATCCCCCGTATAGCCTCGAGGTACTGTCAGGGCAAGTGCTGATAGCGATCAGCACCTGCTGAAGGCAGGCGCGGTACGTGAGGGGGTGGGGTGGCCAGCACCACCACGCTCGGCCGCCTTTGTCTCCCCAGTGGCGATGCTTGCGCACATAGCACCAGGTACTCATTTGAGGCTGAGTCGACTTAGGGGAGGCCTAGAACCAGTTGATATATTCTTCCAAAGATGTTGGCCGTGAGCGGGGATCGAACTGGGATGACAGCGCAGCTGCGGCAGCCGCCATCCATGTAGTCGGTACGCGAAGTCTGTCAAAACTTGACCCCTCCCCCCTCCCTCTACGCACGCGCAGTTTTACACCCCCACCCCCCGCGTGCGTACGCCTGACGCACCCCCCCCCCCCCCGAATCCTATAGAACGGCCGATATTTAATCCACGCAGAAACGAACAAGGATGAATACTATTAACGTGTTTAAGTAAACACCACAGAGTCCACCGCCGGACTATCTAACTCAGTTGAAGGCCAATGTCGACAAATTAGTATCGAGGCTTCACTCCTCGCCCCCCGTTTCCTGTGCGTACATTGTCAGTAGACCCCCCATACGCAAGTGTCACGCATTTGGGTTCACCCCCCCCCCGCTCCCCCCCTCCATGCGTACGCACTGAATGGATGCCCCCCTACCGCTCCCTCCTCCACCCACCTCGCCCGGCTCCTCTCAGTGGCTCCCCCTGCCAGACACCACCTCCATGAGCGCTCACGGGGCTCCACCTGGAATCCTCTTGCTCCACCCACATCAGCCTGGATATCACTGCCTTCGCCTGGCTCCACCCACATCAGTCTGGATATCACTGCCTTCACCTGGCTCCACCTGGCTCCACCCACACCAGCCTGGATATCACTGCCTTCACCTGGCTCCACCTGGCTCCACCCACATCAGTCTGGATATCACTGCCTTCACCTGGCTCCACCCACATCAGTCTGGATATCACTGCCTTCACCTGGCTCCACCTGGTTCCACCCACATCAGCCTGGATATCACTGCCTTCACCTGGCTCCACCCACATCAGTCTGGATATCACTGCCTTCACCTGGCTCCACCCACATCAGCCTGGATATCACTGCCTTCACCTGGCTCCACCCACATCAGCCTGGATATCACTGCCTTCACCTGGCTCCACCCACATTAGTCTGGATATCACTGCCTTCACCTGGCTCCACCCACATCAGCCTGGATATCACTGCCTTCGCCTGGCTCCACCCACATCAGCCTGGATATCACTGCCTTCGCCTGGCTCCACCCACATCAGTCTGGATATCACTGCCTTCGCCTGGCTCCACCCACATCAGTCTGGATATCACTGCCTTCGCCTGGCTCCACCCACATCAGCCTGGATATCACTGCCTTCGCCTGGCTCCACCCACATCAGTCTGGATATCACTGCCTTCACCTGGCTCCACCCACACCAGCCTGGATATCACTGCCTTCACCTGGCTCCACCCACATCAGTCTGGATATCACTGCCTTCACCTGGCTCCACCCACATCAGCCTGGATATCACTGCCTTCACCTGGCTCCACCTGGCTCCACCCACATCAGCCTGGATATCACTGCCTTCACCTGGCTCCACCTGGCTCCACCCACATCAGTCTGGATATCACTGCCTTCACCTGGCTCCACCCACATCAGTCTGGATATCACTGCCTTCACCTGGCTCCACCCACATCAGCCTGGATATCACTGCCTTCACCTGGCTCCACCCACATCAGCCTGGATATCACTGCCTTCACCTGGCTCCACCCACATCAGCCTGGATATCACTGCCTTCGCCTGGCTCCGCCCACATTAGTCTGGATATCACTGCCTTCACCTGGCTCCACCCACATCAGCCTGGATATCACGGCCTTCACCTGGCTCCACCCACACCAGCCTGGATATCACTGCCTTCACCTGGCTCCACCCACATCAGCCTGGATATCACGGCCTTCACCTGGCTCCACCTGGCTCCACCCACAGCAGCCTGGATATCACTACCTTCACCTGGCTCCACCCACATCAGCCTGGATATCACTGCCTTCACCTGGCTCCACCCACATCAGCCTGGATATCACTACCTTCACCTGGCTCCACCCACATCAGCCTGGATATCACTGCCTCCACCTGGCTCCACCTACAGCAGCCTGGATATCACTACCTTCACCTGGCTCCACCCACAGCAGCCTGGATATCACTACCTTCACCTGGCTCCACCCACACCAGTCTGGATATCACTGCCTTCACCTGGCTCCACCTGGTTCCCTCTGGCTCCACCTGGTTCCCTCTGCCTTCCATCACTGATAACAAACCCCTCTGCCAGGGACTTTGTAACTTTGCCAAAATCATAATAGACCTGTGCCCGCCATCGGAATGTGGAATTTCCACCGCCGTCTCGGTGCTGTTAATAACGATCAAAGGTGTCACGCCCAATGGCAGCGCTATCACGAAGACTGATGATCCGCAGTGAGAGTGAAGCTGGCTCACAGTGGTGACGTAGAGGAGTCGGGGGCTACGCTGTGCCGGCGGTCAGGGTATGATGGCCGAGACTGATGTCGCGGTGGCGAGGAGATGTCAACTACCTCGCCTGCTGGTCTACAGGAGGCCGTGGGTTCGACCCCGACCCTGGCGCCTGCTGCTGTATATTTGGAGTTTGCGTGTCTCTCTCTCTCTCTCCTGTGGTTGTGGATTTGTCTCCGGGTCCTCCGGTTTCCCCCTCTACATTGATAATCAACGTCACGCGTTTATAGTATTTGGCTGCTCTACATGCTCCACGTGGTGATGATAAGCCACTTCATTGAGCTTTCATTTGTGGTCGCCAGGTCGCTTCTAAAAAACAACAGCTACATAGCCGAGTTGGGGCCTTACCTGGGAAAAAAAATGTAAAAAATTGTTTAGTTTAATAGTTTAACGCCGGAGCAGCATCCACAGGAGGGAATTGCCTACAGAGATGGCAGCAAGCTCGAGAGAGCATCCATGCGGGTGCCACGTGGATCGTGACATCGTAGCGATGGCTTGGGGAGGCCTTCATCCAGCGGTGGATTGATCACGGCTCATGGCGATGCTGTCGATGGTTTCATGCGCGTCCTTCGTCTTTGTCGTGGCTTAGCGGAGCTCGACTGCGCGACTAACCTCGCGAACCCGGATTCGATTCCCAACAACACCAGTGACGATTATCTGAGCCGGTCCTGGGCCTCCCCTAGGTCGACTCGGCCTCAAATGAGTAGCTGGTGCGATGTGTAAATATCGCCACGATGGAGACAAAGGCGGCCGGGCGTGGCGTTGGCCACCCACTCCCTCGTGTGCAGTGCCGGCCTTCATAGGTGCTACTCGCTAACAGCACTTGCCCCAACAGTCTGTTAGGGCTACACGGGGGATCTTTGTCTGCAAGTGACGCGACACACAGTGACTCCGCTACACAGTCTCCATTTATTCACAAAGCCGGACAGCGCGCGTCGTACGTGCAGGCAGCACGTGACAGTGGACACCCCACGTGGCAGTGGACACCCCACGTGGCAGTGGACACCCCACGTGACAGTGGACACCCAGGGCCTGTCCCCACGTGGTAGTGGACACCCAGGGCCTGTCCTCACGTGATAGTGGACACCCCACGTGGTAGTGGACACCCCACGTGGTAGTGGACACCCCACGTGGTAGTGGACACCCCACGTGGTAGTGGACACCCCACGTGGCAGTGGACACCCCACGTGGCAGTGGACACCCCACGTGGCAGTGGACACCCCACGTGGCAGTGGACACCCCACGTGGCAGTGGACACCCCACGTGGCAGTGGACACCCCACGTGGCAGTGGACACCCCACGTGGTAGTGGACACCCCACGTGGTAGTGGACACCCCACGTGGTAGTGGACACCCCAGGTTGTGCCCCCACCACCCCGTACTCCGCTCCTCATCACGCGCGTCGCAGTTCCGCGTGTTTACATTGGCACGCCACGTCCACGACTGACCGCCTCGCCTCGGTTTGGTTTTGTCCTCATCGCATGCTCTGCAGTCCCATAAAGCCTGGCCATAGGATTAGAGAAAAAATATGCCAAGGGTACAATCCGATCGGAGTATTGTAGATCGGTGTAGCGCCCAACGAGTGACCTTCGCCGATTATTATCCTGACCCCATGCCAGCCCCCGCGGGTGTTCTGGCGAATACCGAGAGAAGTGAAGCCCCTGGGGTCACAACCCACCGCTCGGTACGCGTTTCCATGGCCACCACCCGGCTCCCGTTTAAAGACGAACAGTCTCGCCGCGTGCTGCACTCGCCCGACAATCGCTCAACGCGCCGCGCGATCAGCGACTCGGGAGTTGAATCGGCACCACTGCCCCGCGTGGCCTTCATAGACTGCTGGCACCAGTGCTGTTAGCGAGCGCTTACCAAGGCCTGCGCGGGTTACGAGGCGCTGGTGCGGCTACTGATTTAAGGTAGACGGGGCACGGCCAGGAATCCGATTCGCGAAGCTATCGCTCGTCCCTCTCGTCTCGGCAGACCGGCGCCTCCGCACTCGCTTGCGCCGAGCGCGGCTGTGAGAGCGGCGTTTAATCTGAGATTTGCACGTAACAGCAATTCGGCGCGAAACGCAAACACGGCACAACGTCGCATATCCGTCCATCGCACGTCCGGACTCGGGCAATCGAGCCGCCCACGCCCAGCGCAGCGTGCGTGCGTGACGAGGCCAGCACTTCCCGCAGACGTTCGCACATCAGACCTTTTCACAAATCCTCCTGTACCCCTGGACACTCGACGGACACATGCAGCGCACCTGCCCGCCCAAGCACGACGTCGTCCACGGTGCAGTCGCGCGCCCGGCGTGCGCGCGATGTAGCCGTTGCCACCACGCCAAACGCACGCACGCCTCGACACGCGCCAGGGGGGCACACCGCGCTCGAGCGCGTGCGTGAGTGCGTGCATGAGCGTGTGCGTGAGTGCGTGCGTGAGCGTGTGCGCGTGCGTGAGTGCGTGAGCATGAGCGTGTGCGTGAGCGTGTGCGCGAGCGCGTGCGTGAGCGCGAGCGTGAGTGCGTGAGCATGAGCGTGAGTGCGTGCGTGAGCATGAGCGTGTGCGCGAGTGCGTGCATGAGCGTGTGCGCGAGTGCGTGCGTGAGCGTGTGCGTGAGCGTGTGCGTGAGCGTGTGCGTGAGCGTGTGCGCGTGAAAGAGCGTGAGTGCGTGCATGAGCGTGTGAGTGCGTGCGTGAGCATGAGCATGAGCGTGAGTGTGTGCGTGAGTGTGTGCGTGAGCACGAGGTTCGACACGTGGAGCCGCTACGCCCGCCGCTTGCTGCCAAAACTATATATTTCCCTACGCGACTAAAAAGAGTGACCTGCGGTTAATAACAAAAAACCGCACGATCTACGAGTGTATAAAAAAACAACACAAAGGCTACACTATATAAACGCGACGCATACAAAAAAAAGGCCAACGAGAGAAATGCGGTAGTTCAATTTCAGGCATCGTGTCAAAAATAAATACTTTTTTTGTCCACAACAACAAATGCTTTTGCATTGTAAATATATATATGGATATATGTATAAAACTACGTCGCTAAAGCCACGTTCTAGTCTTGCATAAGGAAAACGTCCGCAGTGAAGGAAAAAGACACCCGGCCGCAGCTAAGTCAGGATTGAGCGACATGGAGCTGGTATTGGGAATGTGACAGCAGGGATTGGGAATGTGGGAGCTGGTTTTGGGAATGTGGGAGCTGGGATTGGGAATGTGGGAGCTGGGTTTTGGAACGTGGGACATACATCAGGGAATATCCGCTCAGGCCATCACGCAGCCCTTGCTGCTCGTTCCATCTCCGCGTCGGCGGTTCTTGCCCCTGCGGCTAGGAGTCGGAGCGGCGAGCGGTGACGACGACGGCGCAGGGGCGGCGGCGGCGGCCTGCGCCGCGCCGCCCACCACCTCGTCGTGCGTGACGTAGCGCAAGCGCGGGACGCGCGTTCCGGGGATCGGCTCCCCGAGGAAGTAGCCCTCCTCGTCGGACGAGGAGGAGGTGGTGGAGGTGGATGAGTCCGTGTCAGAGGAGGCGTGGTCACAGTCCGTCTCTCCTCGCTCGCAGCCGAGGCGCCGGCGGTGGTCGTGACGGTGTCTGCGCTGGCGGTTGTAGCGATGGTGTCGGCCGTGACGGCGGCGGTGGCGGTCATCGCTGTTGTCGCCGCTGATGCCGCCGGAGTGACAACAACCGCCGTCGCCGTCCGCTGCGCCGGCGCGACTGGCGGCGCCGCCGCCATCCGCGGCGTCGTCGGCTCGTGCGGCTCCGCCCGACGGAGGCTCCGACCCCCGGGCGGGCTCGGCTCCGCCACGATCCACGCTCGGCGCCGGAGCCGGTGCCGGCACGACTCCGCGCGGCAGGGAGCACGAGCGCCGCAGCGGTTCGGCATTGGCCGGGCCCTGCCGGGGAGGCCGGACAAGAGGCTCGGCTCCACGTGGCTCCACTCGCCCGTTCCACCGGTGCTGGCGGGAGTCGCAGCTGTGCGCGCGACGGGGGGCGGCGCCGCTCCCCCGCCGCTCCTCCCTCTCCGGTTCGTCGCCCGCCAACTTCACCTCCCGACTGCGCCGCCGACCGCGGTCCCGCCCGTCCTCGCCCGTTTCCGCCGGCGCCTCCATTTCCTCGCTCCAAGCGGACTCCGCCAGGCCCTCACCGCGGCCGTCGTCGTCACGACCGGGCGAAGCGGTCCCGCCGGCCGTGGCGGTCCCGCCGGCCGTGGCGGGCACCGGCGAGCTCGTCACCGTGATCTGCCCGCCGACGCCGGTGGCGCCGACGCTGGCGGCGCCACCGGGGGGCGCGGCGAACATCCCGGGCTGCGACGGGCCCGACGTGTCGCTGTCGGAGAGCTCCAGCGAGGGCCGGATCCAGTCCGCGTGCGCCGCGCCGCCCGCGGGGGGCGGCCTTTTCGGCGGCCCCGCGGCCCGGCGGCGCCTCTCCGGGGAGGGGGTGCGCGCGCCCAGGCAGGCGCCCCGACGGCGCGGGGCGCCGCCCGGCGGCCCCGGGCCGAGATCCGACACGCAGGCAGGCGCGGACCGGCCGGCCTGGGCGCCGGTGCCGCCCCTCGCCCTCCTGCCCCGCCGGGCCGAGCCCCGCAGGCCCTGGAGCGGGAGGGGCGGCACCACGGCGGCGGCCGAGGAGTCCGACTCGGTGTCGCCGGGCGCCGGCGCCGGCGGGGCCCCCGGGGCCGCGTTGGCCGCCCGGCTGCAGGCCTTGGAGCAGAAGATGGCGCCCTGGCGCGGCAGGAAGGGGGCGCCCAGTAGCGGCGCGTGGCAGCGCGCGCAGCTGAAGCACTCGGCGCGCGCGTGCCAGTGCTGCCCGTCGTGCGTCATCTGGCCCTCGTCGGCTCCTGTGGACGGCGCACGCACACACACATACACGCACACACGCACACACACGCACGCACATGCACGCACACACACGCACACACGCATACACGCACGCACACACACGCACGCACATACACGCACACACACACGCACATACACGCACACACACACGCACGCACACACGCACACACACATACATACACGCACACACACATACATACACGCACACACACACACATACACGCACACACACGCACACACACATACACGCACACACACACGCAGACGTACACACGCAGACGTACACACGCACACACGCACACATGCACACATTCGTGAGACTCAACCGTGCGCGTGTACACACAAGGGACACAAAACAAAGACCTCCCCGAATAGCCTAAACAGTGTTTGAACATGTGCTGTTAACGAGCACCTATGAAGGCCGGCATGCACACGAGGGGGTGGGTGGTCAGCCTTTGTCTCCCTAGTGGCGATGTTTACACATTGCACCAGGTACTCATTTGAGGCTGAGTCGACCTAGGGGAGGCCCAGGATAATCGTCACTCGTGTCGGCCGTGAGCGGGAATCAAACTCGGACCACCGCGTTCGTAGCGCAGCGCGCTAACCGCTACACCACCACTCGTCAAACACACCCAAGGAACACCTACGCCCACACCGCGCACGCGCAACACGTGCACCCGTCTGCACATTGGCCTTGGCCATCAGTTATCCACTGCTGGATGAACAGCTTCGGACTTCGATGAACGTTACTTATACCCCGAGTGAACGAGCAAACCCGCCAGCGACGGCGCCCGCCCCCCACCCTCGCTCCCCCCCCACCCTCGCTCCCCCCCCACCCTCGCTCCCCCCCCCCCACCCTCTCCCCGCCCCACCCTCTCTTCCCTGAGCGGGGGCGGCGCTGGGCGCACAGAGAACCCCATCGCTCATTGGCGCCACGACAAAGTCAATTTAACGCGAGTGCACCTACATGTGTAAAGCGCTTGCCGGCGCCGCTCGCCCGGCAACTGCGTTGGCGACGTACGCCGTACGTCACCGCCGCCCCGGTGTTCGGCGCTCCCCGGTTTCGTTTCGCCGCCGGCACGCGTTGCCGTCTCGTTTTCTCCGAGCGCCGTTTGTCACCGGGGGGCGGGGGGGGGTGCGGTGGGGGGGTCGCCAAATTTTCCTCCCGTCGACGCACAGCTCACCGTGGAAAAATATTTAAATCACTCCCCGATTTGAACGCGGACCACGCGACCCCCCGGGGTCGTCAAGCGACGCAGAATCCATTGTGAACTCGGCGACCCCCCCCCCCTCCGTGCGAGTGAAAAGCCCCTGCGGAAGTAGGTGTCGCAGAGCTACCTCTGAGATCCATTGGAGCGCCACGGTGGCGAGATGTTAACTACCTCGCCTGGTATACAAGAGGTCCCAACCCTGACGCCTGCTGTATATGTGGAGTTTGCGTGTCTCTCTCGCTCTCTCCCCGTCGTCACGCTCATCCCCGTCACGCTCATTCCCGGCACGTTCATCGTCGGTGCGCTCATCCCCGGCACTAGCCATCGGCGCGGTGATTACACGCGGGATTAGACGGTGTTTACTCTGCGTCACGTTCGTTAAATAAGAGCTAGGTTTCTAATCGCACGCGATATTACAACTTAATCTCCAGAAATTATATTCGGCGAATAATTTATAAAGTCAACAATAACGAAGCGCGGCCCCAGCGGGCCCCCCTCTCCTCGCACGGAGATGCAGATGCCGTGTGATGTCAGAGACCGTTGGGAGACGTCTCACGAATGTCAAACGCCACGCAACTTTAATTCAAACATCGCTTTGGAAATGCACGAGAATACGTCGTGTTAAAGGGTAATCTATACAGCCAAGGGGGCCTTTGTCACGTGATGTCATGTACAGCCCTTGATCAATGCATTGCTTGGAACTGGACAATGCATGTTGGTGAGGGGGGGGTCCAGAACCGGTTTGGATATCACGACACCACCGATGTTAGCCGGTAGGGTTCATAGCCCAATGTGCTAACCACTGCGCCACCACTCCGGCCGGAATTTTGTTTTATTTCAGCGGATGCCGAGCAGGAATCGAACCCAGGTCGCCAGGTTTGCAGTGCAGCGCGCTAACCGCTACACTCTCCACCACCACAACCAACACCACCATCCCTCCTCAACCACCGCCACCGACGCCACCACCATCACCCCTACACTTCAGCCAGCGGGCATCTCCGCTATCCTATTCGGCGTGGCGGTCGTTTGGCCGCGTGCGTGGGCACGTGCGTGCGTGGGCACGTGCGTGCGGGCGCGTACCGATCTGGGAGCCGCACGCGTCGCAGTAGACCGAGTAGAGCGCCTGGTGGCACGCGACGCAGTGGGGGCGGCCGTCGCGCATCAGGTAGCGCGCGCCGGCCAGCGCCGCCTCGCACTCGAAGCAGCAGAAGTGGTCGCGGTGCCAGCAGCGGCCCTCGGCCTGCACGCACTCCTCCTGGAAGATCAGCTGCGCGGACACAGACACGCAGGGTCGCCCCGCGGAGCCCCGAGCGCGCGGAGACAACAGGCACGGCACTCCGCGTATGAACATTAACGCACGGGCCCCCCCGTGGAGCCTCGACAATCGGGGCGAATGCCGGCAGCGAGCACCGATTAAGGCCGGCACGGCGCACGAGCGGGGGTGGTGCTGGTCGCGCCGGTCTTAGTAGGTGGTCGCCCCAACAGCCCGTCAGAGCAGTGGTTGTCAACCTTGTCTGGCCACTACTCTAACCCCCCCCTTGTTACATTTGGTTTTAACTGAATAACCGCACCACCCCCCCTGCCCCCCCCTTGCCTGACCCAACATGGTTCTGAGAAATAAATGCATGAATCACGAACATCGATATTTTTTTACCAATTGTCCATTTTGTGAGGATAAGTAACTGCAAGCGAATAATACAACAACATTCAACGGACGGTTGAAAGGTCTTTTCATATGGTTCTATGTTTACCACGCGGATTGAAATCGTGTCGTGGATTATTCCGCATCGGACATGGTGAAACAGGCGACGGTTCACCAACGGCTCCCCACCCGCGACATCGTTTCACGCGTTTACGATGTCGCCCTCTCGGTGGGGTGCGGGGGTAGAAGGGTGCGTGGGTGGAGGGGTGGGGGGTGGAGGGGTGGAGGGGTGCGTGGGTGGAGGGGTGGGGGGGTGGAGGGGTGGGGGGTGGAGGGGTGGGGGGTGGAGGGGTGGAGGGGTGGGGGGTGGAGGGGGTGCGTGGGTGGAGGGGTGGAGGGGTGGGGGGTGGGGGGTGGAGGGGGGTGGGGGGGTGCGTGGGTGGAGGGGTGGGGGGTGGAGGGGTGCGTAGGTGGAGGGGTGCGGGGGTGGAGGGGTGCGTGGGTGGAGGGGTGGGGGGTGGAGGGGTGGGGGGTGGAGGGGTGGGGGGTGGAGGGGTGGGGGGTGGAGGGGTGGGGGGTGGAGGGGTGGGGGGTGGAGGGGAGCGTCGTCGTCGCGCGCCGCCGGTGCCCTCGCCGTGGCCGCACCTCGTCGCAGGCGGCGCAGCGTGGCTTGCTGCGCTCGGCGTGGTGCCGGCCGCAGTAGACGGCGCCGTCGGCGTAGAAGTAGACGAGGTCCACGAGGAGCTCGCGGCAGGCGGCACAGGCGAAGCAGCCGGGGTGCCAGCTGGCCGCGGGGCCGGCGCGCGCCGCACACACGGCCAGGGAGCCGGGCCCCACCGTGCCACCGCACTGCACGGACGCACGGCGGTGGAAGGGGGGGGGGGGGGTGACGAACGCAGACGCGGTGGGGCGGGCGGGGGGTTGGTGGCACGCGCAGCACGGGCGGCCAAACACGCGGAGCCGGGTCGGCGCTCGCGCTCTACGCGCACGTCGCCGCCGACCCCTCGACCCCTAAAAACAAACCCGTGACCTCGAAACGACCTCGAGCCCTCAACCCCACGATCGCCAAAGCACGCGCACGGCAATTACGCTCCCTCTCCGACCAGGGGTTCACCCCGGCGGGTGCCGTCCGGGTCGGCGGACTGGCACACCGCACCCTGCGGGCTGCTCGCGGCGGCCGGGGTCAGCCGCACGGCCGACGTTGGCGTGACCCCGCGGACCCCCGAACCTCTGAGGCACCCCCGAATCCGACCCCCCCCCCCGACCCCCGACCCCCTATCCCGGTTATCTGGCGGAAGGCCTCACCTGGCGGCACACGGAGCCGGCTCCGGTGGGGGGGACCACTCGCACCGCGCCGCGCCCCAGCGCCTCCCTTTGCCGCGCCGCGGTGAAGGAGCGCAGCGCTCGCTCGCCGGCGGCGTCCAGCGACGAGCAGTAGCGCGGCTGCGGACGCGATGACAACAATGACGACGATGACAACAATAACAACGATGATAACGACGACGACGACAACAACGGCGACAACGATGATAACGACGATGATATGGCCACTTCGTTAAGCTATCATTTGAGATGGCCACCTGGCTTCTGAAAAGGAGTTACATAGCTCAGTGGTGTCTTGCCTAGTAAAATAAAAAAAAGTTTTAGTAACTAGCTAAACAGAGATTGCGGGCGAGCGAGCGAGCGGGCGGGCGAGCGGACAAGCGGGGCGGCGGGCGGTCACTTCGTGAGCAGGTGAGCGGGATGGGCGGGTGAGCGGGGTGAGCGGGTGGGCGGGTGAGCGGGTGAGCGGGTGGGCGGGTGAGCGGGTGGGGCGGGTGAGCGGGTGGGCGGGTGGGCGGGGTGAGCGGGCGGGTGGGCGAGCGGGCGGGTGAGCGGGCGGGCGGGTGAGCGGGCGAGCGGGTGAGCGAGCGGGGTGAGCGGGTGGGCAAGTGAGCAGGCGGGGCGGGCGAGCGGGGTGGGCGGGTGAG
This sequence comes from Lampetra planeri, assembly GCF_965212315.1. Lineage (NCBI taxonomy): Eukaryota > Metazoa > Chordata > Hyperoartia > Petromyzontiformes > Petromyzontidae > Lampetra > Lampetra planeri. The sequence continues at coordinate 11,292,927 of NC_136140.1, forward strand.
CGGGCGAGCGGGTGGGCGGGGTGAGCAGGTGGGCGGGTGAGCGAGCGGGCGAGCAGGTGGGCGGGTGAGCAGGTGGGCGGGGTGAGCGAGCGGTCACCTCGTGGTCGTGTGGCGGGAGCTGGCGCAGCAGCTGACGCACGCGGTGACGCTCACCGACGCTGCTCACCAGCGGCACGCGGTCCTCGGGGAGTGCGCGGAAATAGCGCTGCACCTACGGGACGCGGGGAGACGCGGGGAGACGCGGGGAGACACAGGGGCAAAGCGGGGAGATGCGGGGAGATTCGGGGAGATGCGGGGAGATGCGGGGAGATGCGGGGAGACGCGGAGAGACACAGGAAGACACAGGGGCAAAGCGGGGAGACGCAGGGAGATGCGGGGAGATTCGGGGAGATGCGGGAAGACATGTGAAGACACAGGGGAGACGCGAGGGGGACACGGAGAGACGCGGGGTGGTGCAGGGAACGTGGAAAGACGTGGGGAGACACGGGGAAACACAGGCGGGGACACGTGGGGGGGGAACACGGTGAGACACGGGGAGACACGGGGAGACACGGGGAGACACAGGGAGAGACACGGCAGAGACACGGGGAGACAGGGCCGAGACACGGGAGATCAAACCAGGCTCTCAAGTGCATTGCCTATCCTGTCTTCTCCAGAGTAGCTGTCCTCAACTGGCAACAACAACTCAACTCCTTCCCACATCTCTCCCTCGACGTGCGGGTTGTGTTCTTCGCGTAGAGAACGCTTTGTTTTGTACGAGGAGGGGCAGGGGGGGGGGGGCAGATACGGGGAAGCGGGGGGGTGGGGGCGAGTCGCGCGGCTCCGTTATTTCTATCAATGGAATAGAACGAACGCACGCACGCAGCGGCGCTATTAGCCGGGGCGGCCCGCCGGATTCGAACCTCTAGAGCGGCGAGCGAGCGGCGACGTCGATGCTGCCGCCGGGGCCGTCCCTCCCCCCCCCCCCTGTGGCGGCGGCGGCAGCGGTGCGTCGGCGCTCGCTCGTCAAGGCCACCGGTGAGCGCTGATTCACCGGCGCTCATTTAACCAGGCAGGGGGCGGGGGGTGCGGTGGCGGGGGGCGAGTAGGGGGGGGGGGCCCATTGAGATTCATGATCTCCTTTTCAGGAGCAACCATGCGTCACCATGGCTACACAGAGCCCGCCGATTTAATTTCATTCAAACTTTGCAAAACGGAGCAATAATTGCGATGGGACAGCAAGTGATTGCGCAACATGAGTGTGTGTGCACGTGCTGTGTGTGTGTGTGTACGTGGTGTGTGTGTGTACGTGGTGTGTGTGTGTGCACGTGCTGTGTGTGTGTACATGGTGTGTGTGTGTACGTGGTGTGTGTATGTGCACGTGCTGTGTGTGTGTGTACGTGGTGTGTGTATGTGCACGTGCTGTGTGTGTGTGTACATGGTGTGTGTGTGTACGTGGTGTGTGTGTGTACGTGGTGTGTGTGTGTGTGTACGTGGTGTGTGTGTGTGTGCACGTGCTGTATGTGTGTATGTGCTGTGTGTGTGTGTATTTACATGGTGTGTGTGTGCGCAGATGGGGATCGGTAGTGTAGCGGTTAGCGCGCTGCGCTATCAACCTAGCGACCCGATTCGATTCCCACTCACTGCCAATACCAGTGATGATTATCTGAACCAGTCTTGGGCCCCCCCCTCGGTCGACTCAGCCTCAAAAACTGGTGCGATGTGTAAACATCGCTACTCGGGAGACAAAGGCGGCCAGGCGCGGTGCTGGCCACCCACTCCCTCGTATACCATGCCGGACTTCATAGGTGCTACTCGCTAACAGCACTTGTCTTTGAAGGCTATATGGGGGATCTTTGCATTTGTCTTTTTGTGTGTGTGCCAGGCACGCTGAGGAGAGGCTTGCAGAGCCCCAATGCGGTTTCAGGAAAGGGCGGTCCTGCACACATGCCATATTTCTGTCCGTCTGCTACAGCAGAGGTGTAGGGAATTCCAACAAGACCAACATCTCTGCTTTATTGACCTGGTCAAGGCCTATGATACCATCAGTAGGCCTGGGCTCTGGGTTGTTCTTCGTGCTTTTGGAGTCCCTGACCCTCTGCTCACGATCATTAAGGACCTTCATGATGGTGAGCGGCCCCGGGTAAAACTACATGGCCGGGAGTCGGAGCCATTCCAGGTCCACCTTGGGGTGCGACAGGGATGTCCTCTGGCTCCCACATTATTTAACATCTATTTTGACCACGTAGTTCGTGAAGCCTTCAATAGCTGTACTGGAGGAATTTCCATTTGGTACAGATATAATGGGAGGCTGATCGATGCCCAGGTGCGGTCAAGGGATGGCTCCCTATTGCTCAACCACGTTATGTATGCCGATGATCTGGTAATTGCTGCTCACTCAGAGGAGGAGTTGGAGGCGCTGCTGCTGAACTTGGAGCTTGCCACCAAGAGGTGGGGCCTTATCATCAGCCCCACCAAAACTAAGCACCTGCCTGGGTATTTTGTACCATCGGACATTCCACCCCCACAACTCCCAATTGGTGGTAGGGCAGTTGTGGAAAGAGTGGAGAGTTTCCCATACCTTGGCAGTGTGCTCATGACCGGCTCCGATTTAACAGCAGAGGTCTCACTCCGAATTAGTCGAGCGGCATTATCTTTTCATCGGTTGGTTAACGCTGTGTGGAAGCTACCTGGTCTATCACGCCGCACGAATTTTCAGGTCTTCTCGGCCACGGTCATTCCCTCCCTTCTCTACGCTTGCGAAACGTGGACCCCCTTAATGGAACATCTTCACTGGTTAGAAACATTTAGGCTGGCCTGCCTACGATCCATCCTGGGTTTAATCCTTGAAAGATGTGGACAAAGGCCCTTCGATGAGTTCCTCCGGCAGGCAAGGCTGCGTTGGCTGGTTCATGCAGTCCGCATGCCTAGCCACCGCATGCCTAAACAGTTTTTTTTCGGTCGGATCGAGGGGGCTAAACGGACGCGGCACGGGCTAGAGAAGAGATGGAGTGATGTCATACAGGAAGACGTGGAGCTGAGTGGACTTGCCGATGACCGCTGTGGAGGAGGCTCGTGAAGGACGCTACTGGGCAGTTGGAGGCGGTCGCCCTCCAACAACAACGGAGGGTGGAGGAGCGACGCTCACAACAACGAGCGGAGCGCCAGGTGGCTAAAGCACAGCAAGTTGGCACAGTAGGGGGCACAGGTGGTGCATCAGCCAGTCATCTCAGTCAACTCAGTCAGTCGACCAGTGGCACCTAGGTCTGACCCGTGACCTCCTGCCAGCGGGCGTTCGACACTTCACGTGGCCTCAAGGAGCACATAGCCTGGCACAAGCGTCGTGGTGACGTCACCGCCACTTAGTGGCGAATGGCGGTTGTTGTTGTTGTCTGTGTGCGTGCGTGCCTGTGTGCGTGCGTGTCTGTGTGCGTGCGTGTCTGTGTGCATGCGTGCCTGTGTGCGTGCGTGTCTGTGTGTGTGCGTGTCTGTGTGCGTGCTTGTGTGCCGGTGTGTGTGTGTGCGTGCGTGTCTGTGTGCGTGCGTGCCTGTGTGCGTGCGTGTCTGTGTGCGTGCGTGTCTGTGTGTGTGCGTGTCTGTGTGCGTGTCTGTGTGCATGCCTGTGTGCGTGCGTGTCTGTGTGTGCGCGTGTCTGTGTGCCGGTGTGTGTGCGTGTCTGTGTGTGTGCGTGTCTGTGTGCGTGTCTGTGTGTGTGTGTGTGCGTGCGTCTCCATGTGCGTGCGTGTCCGCCCCACCTGCTCGGCGGGTGAGGCCGGGCGGCGCCCACACCAGCTCCTCAAGCGCACACCCCGAGTCATCGTCAGAGCCACCCCCCCCTCTCTCCGTCTCCCCGGCAACTGTCACCATGGCGACGGCGTGCTCCTCGCGCGCACACCGGCAGTGAACGCACACCTTCCTGTGAACGCACACACCCGCACAGAGACAAAGATCCGTCATATATCCTCGATAGACTTGTGGGGGCAAGTCCTGTTAGCGAGTAGCACCTATGAAGGCCGGCACGGCACACCGAGGTGGTGGGTGGTCAGCACTATGCCCGGCCACCTTTGTCTCCCCAGTGGCGATGTTCACAAACCACACCAGGTACTAATTTGAGGCCGAGTTGACCTCGGGGAGGCCCAGGACGAGTTCAGATATTCGTCACTGAATTTGAGTCGCCGGGTTTTTTGGAGCGCAGTGCGCTAACCGCTGCGCCACCGCTCCCCGCACACACACACATATGCGCGTGCACCTCTTTGGTAACGCACGCAGAAACACTTCTGTAGATAACAATGAGCCACCCGCGTCGATTCGATCGCCAAACAGGCACCACTCTTCCTTGGTGGGCGTCTCATTCGCATCGCCCCCCACCCCTCCTCATCATCCGTCTCCGCGTGGCTCCACAGCACCGCCCGTGCCGGAGTCACCGATGCTCCCGCCCGTTCGTCGTCGTCACCGGTTCGTACCGGTTGGTACCGGTCACCTGTTCGTACCGGTTGGTACCGGTTACCTGTTCGTACTGGTTCGTGCCGGTTACCGACTCGTCGTGGCGAGCGTAGTGGCGCCCCCTCTGGTTGCGGCAGGGGTCAGGTGACCCCATCACACGGGGCATACGAAGCGAGCGTGGGAATCAGGATTGAGCACGATGGAGGGGGACCGGTGCAGTCACGCACGCACGCACGCTCGTGCAAACACACACACACACACACTCGTGCATACACACACACATGCACGCTCGTGCAAACACACACACACACGCTCGTGCATACACACACACACACGCTCGTGCATACACACACACACGCACGCTCGTGCATACACACACACACACACTCGTGCATACACACACACACGCACGCTCGTGCATACACACACACACACGCTCGTGCATACACACACACACGCACGCTCGTGCATACACACACACACACACTCGTGCATACACACACCACACACACGCTCGTGCATACACACACACACCACGCTCGTGCATACACACACACACGCACGCTCGTGCATACACACACACACGCACGCTCGTGCATACACACACACACACTCGTGCATACACACACACACGCACGCTCGTGCATACACACACACACACGCTCGTGCATACACACACACACTCGTGCATACACACACACGCTCGTGCATACACACACACACGCTCGTGCATACATACACACACACACGTGCATACACACACACACTCGTGCATACACACACACACACGCTCGTGCATACACACACACACACTCGTGCATACACACACACACGCACGCTCGTGCATACACACACACACACGCTCGTGCATACACACACACACACTCGTGCATACACACACACACACACTCGTGCATACACACACACACGCTCGTGCATACACACACACACACACACTCGTGCATACACACACACACGCTCGTGCATACACACACACACGCTCGTGCATACACACACACACGCTCGTGCATACACACACACACACACACTCGTGCATACACACACACACACGCTCGTGCATACACACACACACACTCGTGCATACACACACACACTCGTGCATACACACACACGCACACTCGTGCATACACACACACACACACGCTCGTGCATACACACACACACACTCGTGCATACACACACACACTCGTGCATACACACACACACACACGCTCGTGCATACACACACACACACACGCGCGCGCATAGACACACGCGTGCGCGCGGACGCACCCTCATACTCGAGCCATCGCCAGTAATTCCACGTTCCGTGGAACGACCGCCGTTCACTTCCACGCAAAGTGCAACTCACTTTATCGACCACGCAGGGATGATGGGCCGAGTCAACCCCGCCAAGCACAAGCAGGAGTTGAACTCGCGACCTAGATCACGGCTGATGACAATGATGATGCAGGCTGTCTACGTGGCTCGCACCAACATCAGACCTGTGAAGTGCGTCCTGCTATGATGGTGCCGAGGTCTGACCATGTCGCTACAGGAGTCGGCTTGCATCCACGCGAAGCCCAAACTCCAGACTCACGGGATTCCCTCGTTATTCACCAACTCGCTGTCCGCGAATCACATCTGGAACGCTACACGATGAGAGACAGAGAGAGAGAGAAAGTGACGAGAGAGAAAGCGACGAGAGATAAAGTGATGAGAAACAAATAGATGAGAGAGATAGAGAGAGAGGACTTCTCTAAACGTTACAAGCACCTGCAGACGTTGCGTGTATAATATTCGTAGAGCCAACGTCACTATCCGTGACATTCGCTCTGCACGAGCGTTCTCCGGAGCGTATCCTTCATCGTGTATAACGAGGCAATGCTGGACTTTCAATTTCAGTTTAACACGCAGCAGCAGGCTTTCGTGACCAATATTATCCATAAGAGGTTTTTTCCGTTAGATCTCGTAAATATGAATGTGTTCTTCACCTGAGGACGGCTGCTTGCGTTGTGGCCGAAACGTCATGAGAATTGTATTTTATTATGTTTTATTTTTATTATTTTATTATTTCCATTCTACGTGACTTTATGAATGTGTCGTTAAACCCGCCACCACCCGACAGTCAATTAGTAAGGTTTGTCACGTAGACAAAACGTGCCAATTCGCTACTAGTGCAGCACACAGCGGTTGTGTGTTGAAGACTACAGGGACTCCTCTACTTACCAACGAGTTAGGTTCCATGTCTGTTCGTAAGTCGATTTGTTCAGAAGTCCAACTTTACTCCTGTCGATTCCAAACGTGCTGTACGGCATGTACACTAAACACGGGGAATGGCTTTAAAAGTTGTATAATCTCCTCTAGAAGTAGATGCCACTGGTTCTTCACGTTCCGCAGATGTCACTGGTTCTTCACGTTCTGCAGATGTAGATGCCACTGGTTCTTCACGTTCTGCAGATGTAGATGCCACTGGTTCTTCATGTTCTGTAGATGTAGATGCCACTGGCTCTTCATGTTCTGTAGATGTAGATGCCACTGGTTCTTCCCGTTCCGTAGATGTAGATGCCACTGGCTCTTCATGTTCTGTAGATGTAGATGCCACTGGCTCTTCACGTTCTGTAGATGTAGATGCCACTGGTTCTTCACGTTCTGTAGATGTAGATGCCACTGGCTCTTCATGTTCTGTAGATGTAGATGCCACTGGTTCTTCCCGTTCCGTAGATGTAGATGCCACTGGTTCTTCACGTTCTGTAGATGCCACTGGCTCTTCACGTTCTGTAGATGTAGATGCCACTGGTTCTTCACGTTCTGCAGATGTAGATGCCACTGGTTCTTCACGTTCTGTAAATGTAGATGCCACTGGTTCTTCACGTTCTGTAAATGTAGATGCCACTGGTTCTTCACGTTCTGTAGATGTAGATGCCACTGGTTCTTCATGTTCTGTAGATGTCACCACCGGCATCTATTGCGCGGTGGTTGAACTTGTGACTCTCGGTCCAAACAGACAACTGGACATACGGACATGTTTGTTTGTATCTCTGGAAGTTTGTAAGTGGAATGTTGGTAATTAGAGGAGCCCCTGTAAATCCACTACATTTATAATTCGAGTACCGTGAAGTTTGGCCGGTAGTTACAACAACAACCAGCATCATCAGGTGACCAGCCAGAAGCGTGAACAAGTCCTCCTGTTTTGGTCTCAAACAAAGGACATTGTGATAATCAGATGGATGGCTTCACTATTCTGGCACATCGCCCTAAGATGCTGGATGTAATTTCCAGCGAAACGTCGCACTCAAATTATAAATGTTGTGGATCCACTCTTAAACACACAGGTGGGCTAAAGTAGTGAACTATTTGTCTTTTGTCAACGTGACACTTTTTTTACCGTAGGCCATGTCGGGTGGTGGAGGGTCGCGACACATTTATAAATAACGCATCCAACCCAAAAACCTTGATTATGAATAATGCTGGTCGTGAAAGCCTACGTGTTAAACTGTGATTATCAGAGCAGCAAAAACTGGCTGAGTTGAAACAGGGGAAGCCCAGGATGGGTTCAGATATTTGTCGCTGGTGTTGGCCGTGAACAGGAATAGAACTCAGGGCAGAGTAGCGCGGTGGGCTAACCTCCACGCCTTCCTCTTCCCGACAAAGACGACCTGTTTAGCCTTCACAGATTGTTGGGGCAAGTGCTGTTAAGCGAGCGCCTGATAAGGCCGGCACGGCACACGAAGGGGTGGGTGGCCAGCACCACGGACGGGCCGCTTTTGTCTCCCCAGTGCAGATGTTTACACACCGCACAGGCTGCTCATTTGAGGCTGAGTCCACCTATGGGAGGCCCAGGACCGGTTCAGATAATCGTCCACTGGTGAGCGGGATTGGAACTTAGGTCGCCGGGTTCATAGCGCAGAACACTAACCACTACACTACCGCTCCCCCACTCACATGCACGCACGCAGGCACATACGCACACACGCATACACATGGACGCTCACGCGCGGAACATGGAGAGCGCGAGCGTGGGGTCAAAGGTCGCGGTTTGGTGCTGCCCGCCAGGCGAGCCCAGTCACAGAATCAACAGAAAGGTCGGAAGACACTCGCTCAAGGAGCCTTCCAAGACACTGGGATTCAGTGCCACAACACGCTCCACCACCAGAACACACCACCACCACCACACACACACCGCCCACCACCACAACACACACCACCACCACCACACACACACACTACCACCAGCACAACACATACCACCACCACACAAAAACAGACAAAGATCCCCCAGTATAACCTTAACAGACTGTAGGGGCAAGTGCTGTTAGCGAGCACCTATGAAGGCCGGCACGGCACATGAGGGGGTGGGTGGCCAACACCACGCCCGGCCGCCTTTGTCTCCCTAGTAGCGATGTTTACACACCACACCAGGTACTCATTTTAGGCTGAGTCGACCTAGAGGAGGCCCAGGACCGGTTCAAATAATCGTCACTGATGTTGGCCGTGAGCGGGAATCGAACCCGGGTCACCAGGTTCGTAGCGCAGCGCGCTAACCACTACACTACCGCTCCACCATATACACAACCACCACACACACCGCCACCACCACCACCACCACAACAACACACACCACCACAAGACATACCACCACCACCACAATACACACCGCCACCACAACACACCCACCACCACCACCACACACACCACCACAAGACATACCACAACACACACCACAACAACACACACACCACCACAATACAAAACAAACCACCACCACCACACACACCGCCACCACAACACACCCCACCACAACACACACCACTACCACCACAACATACACACCGCCACCACCACACACACCGCCACCACACACACCGCCACCCACAACAGACCACCACCACAATACACACCACCACCACAACACACACCACACCACCACCACAACACACTCCACCAGCACACCCACCACCACCACACACCACCTAAAGACATGCCACCACCACCACACACACCGCCACCACCACCACACCACCACCACAACACACACACCGCCACAACACACACACCGCCACCACCACACACACCGCCACCACCACACACACACCGCCACCACAACACACCACCACCACCACAATACACACCACCACCACAATACACACCACCACCACCACAACACACCACCCACCACCACAACACACCACCACCACAATACACACCACCACCACAACACACACCACACCACCACAACACACACCACAACACACACCACACCACCACAATACACACCAAACCACCACAATACACACTGCCACCTCAACACCCACCATCAGCACACCCCACCACCCACACACACCGCGACCACCACACACACCGCGACCACCACCACCACAACAACACACACCACCACCACCACCACCACACACACCGCCACCACAACACACACACCACACCACCACCACAACACACACCACACCACCACCACAACACACACCACACCACCACAATACACACTGCCACCACAACACACACCACCACCACCACAACACACACCACACCACCACCACAACACACACCACACCACCACAATACACACCGCCACCCACAATACACACCACAACCACCACCACAATACACACCACCACAACACACACCACCACCCACAACACACACCGCCACCACAACACACACCGCCACCAAACACACACCACCAGCACACCCACCCACCACCACCACCAGCTCCCTGTGTCGGGGCTGCTGCTGCTGCGTTGCACCGCATTCAACTTACGGCTCTGGGCCGCGGCGCTGGTGGTGATGGTGGTGGTAGTAGTGGTGATGGTGATGGTGGTGGTAGTAGTGGTGATGGTGGTAGTGGTGGTAGTAGTGGTGATGGTGGTGGTAATGGTGGTGGTGATGGTGGTGGTGATGGTGGTGGTAGTAGTGGTGATGGTGATGGTGGTAGTGGTGGTAGTAGTGGTGATGGTGGTGGTGATGGTGGTGGTGATGGTGGTGATGGTGATGGTAGTGGTGATGGTGGTGGTGATGGTGGTGGTCGTGATGGTGGTGGTGATCGTGGTGGTCATGGTGGTGGTGGTGGTCGTAATGGTAGTGATAGCGATGGTAGTGGTGGTGATGAGAAGACCCCCCCCGGCTCAGTGCCAGCCCCCCCCTCCCCCCGTTACCTCGTCCACTTCTCCGCTGGCGGCGTTTTCCCAGAATCTCCAGCAATGTGGCGACGTTTACTCCCCAAGGTTCACGCTCGCGCCCTCCCCTCCCCTCCGTCTCCTCTCCGCGCTCTTCCTCAGCCTCTCTCCTCTCCCCCTGCTCACCTTCCGCCAGGTGACACCTGCCTAAAGCCACACGCCGCCCCATTGGCCGAGAGCCGCACCAATGGCGTTGCGCGTTACTCACCCGCCCGCCCACCCGCCCCAACCCCACTCACCCCCCCCGCCCCAACCCCACCCCCCCCGCCTCAACCCCACCCACCCCCCCCCGCCCCAACCCCACTCACCCCCCACGCCTCAACCCCACTCACCCCCCCGCCTCAACCCCACCCACCCCCCCGCCTCAACCCCACTCCACCCCCCCGCCTCAACCCCACCCACCCCCCCCGCCCCAACCCCACCCACGCCTCAACCCCACCCACGCCTCAACCCCACTCACCCCCCCGCCTCAACCCCACCCACCCCCCCCCGCCCCAACCCCACCCACCCCCCACGCCTCAACCCCACTCACCCCCCCGCCTCAACCCCACTCACCCCCCCGCCCCAACCCCACCCACCCCCCACGCCTCAACCCCACTCACCCCCCCGCCTCAACCCCACCACCACCCCCCCGCCCCAACCCCACCCACCCCCCCACGCCTCAACCCCACTCACCCCCCCCGCCTCAACCCCACTCACCCCCCCCACCCCAACCCCACCCACCCCCCCACGCCTCAACCCCACTCACCCCCCCCGCCTCAACCCCACTCACCCCCCCGCCCCAACCCCACTCACCGCCCACGCCTCAACCCCACTCACCCCCCCCGCCTCAACCCCACTCACCCCCCCGCCTCAACCCCACTCACCCCCCCCGCCTCAACCCCACTCACCCCCCCCGCCCCCAACCCCACTCACCCACCCCCCGCCTCAACCCCACTCACCCCCCCCGCCCCAACCCCACTCACCCCCCCGCCTCAACCCCACTCACCCCCCCCGCCCCAACCCCACTCACCCACCCACCGCCTCAACCCCACTCACCCCCCCCGCCCCAACCCCCACTCACCCCCCCCGCCCCAACCCCACTCACCCCCCCCGCCTCAACCCCACTCACCCCCCCCGCCCCAACCCACCTCACCCCCCCCCGCCTCAACCCCACCCACCCCCCCGCCCCAACCCCACCCACTCCCCACGCCTCAACCCCACTCACCCCCCCGCCTCAACCCCACTCACCCCCCCCGCCTCAACCCCACTCACACCCCCCGCCCCAACCCCACTCACCCCCCCCGCCTCAACCCCACCGACCCCCCCGACCCCCCCCGCCCCAACCCCACTCACCCCCCCCACCCACCCCCCCCGCCCCAACCCCACCCACCCCCCCGCCTCAACCCCACCCACCCCCCCCGCCCCAACCCAACTCACGCCCCCGCCCCAACCCCACCCACCCCCCCCGCCTCAACCCCACCCACCCCCCCCGCCCCAACCCAACTCACGCCCCCCGCCCCAACCCCACCCACCCCCCCGCCTCAACCCCACCCACCCCCCCGCCCCAACCCAACTCACGCCCCCGCCCCAACCCCACCACCCCCGCCCCAACCCCACCCACCCCCCCCGCCCCAACCCCACCCACCCCCCCGCCCCAACCCCACCCACCCCCCCGCCCCAACCCCCACCCACCCCCCACGCCTCAACCCCACCCACCCCCCCCGCCTCAACCCCCACTCACCCCCCCCCGCCCCAACCCCCCACCCACCCACCCACCGCCTCAACCCCACTCACCCCCCCGCCTCAACCCCCACCCACCCCCCCCGCCCCAACCCCCACCCACCCCCCCACGCCTCAACCCCACTCACCCCCCCGCCTCAACCCCACTCACCCCCCCCCACCCCAACCCCACCCACCCCCCCCACGCCTCAACCCCACTCACCCCCCCGCCTCAACCCCACCCACCCCCCCCGCCTCACCCCACTCACCCCCCC